>NC_052619.1:47463773-47763773 GCF_016545825.1 Eucalyptus grandis | reverse complement strand
GGCAACGCGGTCGAGGGAGCTGAGAAGGAGGCTGCGGTGGAGTGGTTGAGGGACTTGATGTTGACAAGGCGAAGCCTAAGCTCGGGGGCTCTTGACGTGGATGGTGAGGGCGAACCTAAGGAAGGCAACACGGAGGATGACGATTGGGGCAAGGGCGTAGATGAAGCACTTGCTGCTGCTGCGCCTCTAGTTGCGGCGACGCGGCAGCTTGGCGAGGCGGGCAAGCTCCACGTCGTCGCTCCGGAGGCAGGGTCCGGAGGGCACAATTGGGCTGGTTGGATCTTCTTTAGGCATCGTGAAAGTCCGAGTATAAGCGAATGCGATAGAGCACGGGTCACTCACTGGGGGTTGATGTGTTCATGTGTGTCGTCCGAGGTTTTTGCCGGTCGGACGTGCGGGACCGTGTGAAAGCTGGGTCTGAGTGGGTCTGTGCTGTGCTGCTCTATCGCTGTCGCTCTTTGAACCTCCACCGGTGATGACCCGCGTAGGGCGTTCGAGGCAGCGTAGGAAGGTGCTAAAGCCCGAGTCAAGATCAACAGCAGCGGAGGGTGGAGGAAGAAAAGCAAATGGGTAGTCACTCACTCGAAATTTCAAGTGTCAGCTTGACAGAGTGAAGGGCTTCAGAAACCAAAGCACATCGAGCAGCCTTGTGCCTCTTCCATCAACCATAGGAACAGTTTTTCCTTTGTCGGGAGTTTCCTCCTTTGCCACCGCCCCCTTGTTCAACTTCACCTCTTGAAGGATTTGTCTCTCCTAGCAACCAGAAAATTACAGTATTAATGAATACCAACATAACGTGCACATATGGGGGAATCTGAATAGTAATCTGGTTTAAAACCAGATATTAGATATATTTGATATAGGTCAGTTTAGTTGAGAACTACCCATAAAATTACAGGTTTAACGCATACGGCTGAACTATTCATAATAGGCCAATTACGTGGCTGACATTTCTAGTCCCAATTTCCACATCCAACTTCTTCAAGTTGACCTTTGTTCTGTTTAGCAAGCCCTTGAATTGCAGCCCACTGTGTCTTTGAAAAACATCAGTCCACACAAAATGGGAAAAACAACAGAGAAGATCGCCCACAAATTTTTAAACTGGCATTTCCGTTTGTAGAGGCATGTCCCTACATAAACAATGATGTTTAGCGTCCCTGTTGTGCATCAAGCTGGATTTGGGCTTCCAGAAATTTCTGCATTCTCTCTTAGAAGATGCCGACCATATTGAAATGGTTTGGAGCCAATCCAATACATTCTGGTGGTGAAAGTGAGGAAAAACATGTGGGTGCTTGATTAACATTATATATCACGGATAGGTAAAGTTTGAGATTGGCCTAATCAAGTCACCCCTACTAAATTTTTATGTTCCAATCTAAATGAACTCAACCATGGGAAAGCAAAACAACTCTGGATTGCTAATTATATGTTTCCAAAAGCATGGTTACTTGTTTTAAGGACCATGGCATATTCTTTTAAGTCAACAGAAGGATGGACTAGTAGGCGTTTTAAGTCATTTTCTCCAGGGGGCGTTCTAGGATGATACATCCATGTTTTCGGCCCTGTGGGTTAAGTAAGTAATCCATGGAACAAACCACATCAGGCGCAAAGCGAAAGAGATCAAGCGACACATGCAATCGCAAATGTTACAGAACTCAAAGACTCTCAGATCATTGCCCATTTATCTGCATCAATCTGGACAGCTCCTCTGGTGATAAACAAGAAGCAGCAAGAAAAAGATTTGGAGAGGAAGATAGACCAGATATAGTATTATATGACTTTAAAAGCTCTCTATTCATGATTTCTTGAATCGTATGAACGCGATGACAATCATCCCTCAAACCCAAAAAGAAAAGCGAAAGCACCATCATCAAGAACAGTGACCCGTGCTCTCTCGCATTCGCTTGAACTCCAACTTTCGTGATACCTAAAGAAAATCCGACCAGCCCAATCGTGCTATCCGAACCCTGCCTGTAGAGCGACGACGTGGAGCTCGCGCACTTCACCAAGCTGCCGCCTCGCCACAACCAAAGGCGTGGCAGCAGCAAGTGCTTCGTCTATGCCCTCGCCTCAATCGTCATCCTCCACGCCACCTTCCTCGGGTTTGCCCTCACCGTCCATGTCAAGAGCCCCGAGCTTAGGCTTAGCTGTGTTGACGTCAAGTCCCTCGACTACTCCACTGCGGCCTCCTTCTCAACTCCCTTGACCGCGTCACTACTCCACTGCGGCCTCCTTCTCAACTCCCTTGACCGCGTCACCGGTTGGGGAGGCCGTCCTTCAGAACACCAACTTCAAGGGGTTCGAGTTCTCGAACGGCACGACTGTGAGCGTGATCCACGGAGGGGCAGTGCTGGGCGGGGGAAGGGGGAGGGGGAAGATCGAAGGAGGGAGAGCAGGAGCGAGGGAGAGGCCGAGAGTGACAGTGAAGATGGAGGTGAGGTCGAGCGAGCTTGCGGCGAACGTCAATGGGAGCAGGAGCCTTGCCAGCAACGTTGGCTCAAATATAGCACAAGCACGAGCGCCGGAGAGAGTGAGCGAGCGTCGAAGAGAGAGGGAACCTGAAATTTTGAACTTATGGAAGGAAGGGAGAGGAGAGGCGTGAAGAAAGTAGAGGGTATGTCGTCCTTTTGCTGCAGCTACAAGAGCGAAAAATTTTCAAAATGGCACCTCACGTCCTGCTCAAGGCGTGCATGATAAAATTTATGTTTCTCTATTTCGTATTTTTCTGTTCTTCGGTATAGGTTTGGAATAGAAATCCATTTGGTAACGCAATTTTATTTTTCTATTTTTGAAACATATTTATATTCCAGAAATAGATTTGGAGCAGAATCATAAGTTAAATTTTTTTTTAGCTTTTCTATTTCTAGAATAGAAATGAGAAAGCAAAATTTTTCTTATCGTCCACTCTTGTCACTTGCCCGTCGGCCACTTGCCGTTCATGGGATGCCGGACGCCCATCGTCGGTTACTTGGACACTCACCGTCGGTTGCCGGTAGCCCACCCGCCACTAACCCCGGCCACCACGACGAAGCCAACCGTCGACCGTCGACCATCGGCCATTGCACTCTGGCTGCCCGTTACCAGTTGCTGGTCACCGGATGCTAAACACCCATTAATCGTTGGTTGTTCATCGCCAATCATTGGATGCCGGAGGCTCATCACCAACTACAAGACGTTCACCGACGACCATCCGTCGCTTGCCACCGGCCGCCGGATGTTGACCACCCGCCACCCACCATCGAACTCCGCCACCGGCCACCCGCCGTTAGCCTCCTCACCGGACTACGGATGTCAAATGTCGATGTCAAACTCTAAACGTTGGATGCCGGTTATCGGTCACTGGACTTCGGACTTTGGCTACTCGTCGCCGGTCACCGGACTTGGTGCTAGACGCCGAACATCGAACTTCAGACTTTGGCCGCTCGCCGCCGATCATTGGACACCAAACGCTAGTCGCCGAATGTTAGACTCGGCTATCAAACGCCGATCCTTTGTTGCTCCTAGAAATAAAAATTTTATTCTGTTATCAAATGAATTTTTATTTTAGAAATAGAAATTTTGAATTGTTATCAAACGCGTTTCTTTACTCGAAACTCGTCAATGGAATAGAAATTGATTTCTATTTCAGAAATTTTGTCATGCGCACCCTCGCCAATCCGGATTGTGGGCCCCATGAGAACACATGTCGCCTTCCTACCGCCTTTTTGTTTGCTACGTTGGAACACGAGGCATACCTAATATTTTCTCATGGAGCTAAGATGGTTTGAATGGCAGAGTGTCCCGCCTCCGGTCTAAAACTTACCCTATCCGGACAACCCGGCAGTACTTGCTGTGCGCAGACACCTTTTTAAAGAACCTAGGGAACCATGATTTAAAGTCCGCATGGTTTTTGGCTGCATTCCGAGGAACTTGGATTAGAAAAGAGAATCCCAATTCCTAAGGCCATGAGTTAGAGATTTATATTTGAAATTTTGTGTATCTCATTTGGTTCTATATATCTTGTGAGAGTGCACCATTTTTCATTGATTATGCATGTCATCGATTTTCATTGTGTAAAGTCTCTAAATAAGCTCATATAACCTTTATTATTGAATAAATAGAAATTACACAATTTCACTTTTTGCTTTATATTTATCTCTATGAAGACGAAGCTCGTTCAATGGATTCCCTATGTGTCGTGATTTGTTCTAGGAGAAGAGAAGGGAATTTGAGCTTTGCTGTTTCTTCATGGAGCCGAATTGGATCAATGCTAGCCCTTATGGAGCAGTAATTTTTACAGCGTATGGGGAGGATTTGAAGCAAGCCAGAGAGATTCTCTTAAGAAAACAAAATAGGCTCTAGTACGAGAAACATGGGAATAGAAAAATTAAATAATGTGAAGTATTGGGATCAGTGCATTAAAAGTTCTAAAACTTTTCATAAAAGTGCAATCGAATATTAAAATTTTCAAAATATACATTTAAAACATATAATGAAAGTGCAACCGAGTGTTAAAATTTTCAAAAAGTACAATTAAGTTTTAAAACTCGTTACAAAGGACAATCGAGTTCTAAAACTTTTAGTGCGATCAATGAAAATACTTGATTGAACCAATTTGATAAGTTCTAGAACTTAATAGCACTTTTTGAAATTTTGTTATGATTTAATCATACTTTCATGACAATTTTTAAAACTTAATTAAACTTTTGAAAGTTTTAGAACTCAATTGTACTTTCGTGAAAAATTTTAAGACTTTCAATACACTTATTCCTTAAGTATTTCGTATGTGATGAAAGTGAATGAATTGTAATAGGTCAGTTAGTTCTTACATTATTCACAAATGGTGTGTATAAGATCTGTGTGAGACACTATTTTGCTTGAGTATCATATTGTGATGCTCAAACTTATCTCATTTAAGATATAATTGGGTTTCTATCTATCTTGTGTTAAACCTCATAGTTTTGTCCTTTGATGTATTTATAACTATAAGCACTTTTATAAGAGGTTAGTCATCTCGACATTACTTTACTTTAATAGGCTTAACACTGGAGTTCCATTGCTAAAAGATGTCATGACATCATAAGATATCTCTTGCGAATTAATTCTAATTATAAAACTTGTATCTTAGTACAAATGTCTAAAATTGTCTAGTACAACTTTATTATACAACCATCATAACGTCGAATGAGTAATATTTGAGCTAAACAATAAATTAGTGGCAAAGCTCATCACGGCACTATTAGCATAAGTGAGCTATATTCCAACAAGTGGTATTAAAATTTTTATTTGAGTGTTCTATCTATGCCGCATCTTGGTATGAGTGAACAATTAGTCGTCTATTATAATTTTCTCGTGACCCTTTAACGATCCAAAATTCGATCTTCTATCCACTACTTTTGTTTCAATTTGAATTTCCCTTTAATGTTTTCTGCTACGATCACTAAATACATATTTTTACTTTGGCAGTTCCATAAGTACGTTTTAGTGATTTTATTACAATTATATATGCATAGGTGGAGAAAGTAGGATTGGAGCTTTCAATTCACATCGTGTTGTTACGATTATATATGCATTGGCGGGAGGGGGGAGGGGTATGATATGAATATGTGTGACTTAATTATGATACTTGATAAACATATCAAATTGCCTGAAAGTCTAACGAAGTGGATCACACATCACACGATAATGCAATAAAAAAAGAGGAGTAGAGACAAAAAAAGAGGAGTCTAAAACTCGAACCAACCGAACTATACTTATTTGGTTTGCATCAAATTTTGAAACCTTCTCTCCAAAATTGACAGACATAATGTCATGTTGATATACGAGGATTTGTATAAAACCATTCCGATGTAAACACCTTAAAATTTAGTACTTGAGAGTGCTAGTATGAATAAAATAAATGAGTTAGGGAAGAGAATAAGAACACAAGATTTATAGTGGTTCGGCTTAATCCAAGCCTACGTCCACTCTCCCACGATAACAGCATTCTTGGCTGGATTCCATATGCAATCAACAAGAGATTACAACTTCGAGTGCAAACACTTAGTAGGAGATCACACTATCTCACTAAGTCACTCTCTTGGTATTTCTCTCACGATTACAAACGTTTAAGCTCTCAAGAGACAAGTATATGATCTAAAGTCGCTCAGACTTTGAAATTATAAATTCTACGCTCCGTCTCTTACTTGCTCATCGGTCCTTCATCTCCTTAAATACTCCTCCATTTCCAAACTACCCGTTGGACAATATCCCGGAGAATCGTCTTCCAATATACCCATTGGACAGCTCTGTATCTAGAAGATTTAGTAGCCGTTGAGTGACAAAGGTAAAATCCCAAATTGATTCCGATCGCCCATACAAACGAAATCTTGGTTTCCATAAGTAAAGCTTCTTCGTATATAAAGTTCTTGTCTTCAATCAAATCAATCTTGATGTGGAATCCAAACCAGATCACTAGCCGTTATATGATTGGGCTTGAGTTACGATTCATCGTAATCTGGATGTAAAGTCCGAGTCTTTAGACTTTACGATATGAGTCTTGAGACTTTACAATCTAGGTCTCGTAGACTTTACAATATGAGTCTTGAGTCGACAGTTTTCGAGACTTTGACACGTCTTCGACTTTGACACGAAGTCTGGAAATCTTCAAAATATACTGGACATATGTTACGTTCGCCTTCTGGCCGTCTTCGACTTTGATAAAATCCTTTACATGTTCTATCATCTGCATGGTCTATTACTCAACCATCAAACATGTTAGTAGCCTTTGATTTATTTTGTCATCTTCAAAACATCATAAGGGATTTCCCTAACAGTACTCAGCTTCAATTACAATTTTATTTTCTAGAAATTAACTTTTTCCTTTCATCATCGTTGTGGACTAAAGCGAATGTTATAACGCAGACCCTGGAGTGCCATAACTTTACAGAAAGGGACACTTAAGTGCCATAACTTTGTAGAATGGACACTTAAGTGCCATAACTTACAAAAGATACACTTAAGTGCCATAATCGAAGCAAAATGGCTCACTTGAGTGCTAATTCGGCCAAAATCTAGCCAAATTGCATACACGGCATTTTTCCGGCGAAGCTAGTGCAAAACAACGCCGTTTTGCACGCTAACGTAGCCAAATAATACAAAAACGGCATCGTTTTGAGTTGACATAGTAAAAAATAATATAAAAATCAATTAAATTAAAATTAAAATTTAATTTAGTTAAAATATTTAAAATTAATAATTTTAAAATTAAAAAATTATAAAATTTATTAAAAAATTATAAAAAAGGGGGAGGTGGTCGAGGCTCGGCCGCGCCGCCACCTCCCCGCCATCGGGAAGGGTTGGCGACGGAGGGGGAGGTTCGGCCGGGATCGCTAGGTCCTAGCCAAGGGCCGCGACCCCGGCCAATCGGTGGCGAGGGCTCGTGAGCCCTCACCCCAAATTGAGGCGGGGTTGCAACCCTCGCCCGATCTTGTGAGGGTTGGCGGCCCTCACCGGCCCGGACCAAGGGCCACCGCCCACCGAGGCGACCCCCGCCGAGCGGCAGCCCTTGGCCCGGCCCGACGAGGGCCATTGACCCTTATTGGATCTCGGGCGAGGGCCGCAACCCTCGCCTAGATCGACGGGGTGGGGGGAGGAGGAGGAGGGGAAGCAGTTGGCGGTCGAGGAGGAGGAAGAAAAGGGGGAGAGGAGGAGAGAGACAACCGGCAAAGCAAGGGCCGAGGCCACCGAGCCCCGGCTGACCCTCCCCCACCTTTCGGTGACGGCGGGAAGGCGGCGGCGGCGAGGGCTCACCCTCAACCACCGGCTGCCTTCCTCCTCCTCCGTTTCCATTTTTTAAAAATAAATATAAATTATATTATTTTTTTGTTTTAAATTTAATTTAATTAATTTTTATATTATATCAAAATTCAAATTATGCCAAAACGACGTCGTTTTGGCCAATTTAAGGGTTCTATTTTGGCCAACACCTGAAACGACGTCGTTTTGGGGTGAATTAGAGCGACTTAGCTTTCAAATGAGCTACCTCGGCGAAAAATATTAATATTTAAATGCCACGGATGATTTTCGGCTGGCTTCACCGAAGGTGGCACTCAGGTGTTCCACTTTTCTTCAAATGTGGCACTTAAGTGTACCTTTCGTAAGTTATAGCACTTAAGTGTCCCTTTGGACAAAGTTATGACACTTGTAGTGTACTTTTCTCTCGCGAATGTTTCGACCCTCACCTTAATAGCGCAAGACATGTACATCACGGAGTAAAAATTACCAACTCATGGAAGTTACTTTATATTGTATGTTTGGACATTTTTTACAAGAGTTATAAAAAATTGAAGAGTTAATACCTGAAAAACCCCAAATTGGTACACATGTGATAAATTTACCCCGATGACAATAAAAACCTTAACTTATATTTATGACAAATTTACTCCAAACTAATTTATTCAACTGCAAAAAACCTCAAACTGGTAAATTTGTGACAAATATACCCTCCACTAAATTGGATTAATATCACCAAAAAATTATAAAAATTGTAAACTGTGACAAACGGAGCATAAAATCCCAAATTGATATACCAGTCAATTGTCACGTGTCATTTAACTTAATAATTTGACAGTAAAATTTAACAAAAACTAACATAGGATAAATTTGTCACAAATGTACTAGTTTTGGGTAAATTTTTCAAACGTATATCAGTTTAGGGTTTTTAATGGTAAAAAAAATAGTTTAGGATAAATTTGTCACATGTGTATCAGTTTGGAATTTTTTAGGGTATTAGCGCAAAATTGCAATCAGTCACTTTTTGAAAGTTCGTTTCTCGAGGGATCATTCTCTAAGAGCATTAGTTTATTTATTTGTTTTATTTTATTGCACATCAATTGGGAGCATTTGTTAAACAACCCAATATATTCGCATATCTCGGTTTAGTTCAATTAATACCTTAATCCTTAAATAATACAATATAAAGACACTTGCTGACACTATCTTATTTATAAACTCTAAATTATTAATTAGCATCTTAAGAACACCTGTTAAGAAACTTGGGAAAATTTTTCAAAAAGTCCTAAACCTATTACACTTCTGCCAATTCAGTCCTAAACTTTTTAATTTTGCCAATTCAGTCCTAAACATTTTCACTTATTGTCGATTCAGTCCATCCAGTCAATTTTGGCTGGAAAATGCTGACGTGGACGTCGGCGGTGCCACGTAGGACCGCCAGCGATAACGTGGATAATTTTTTAATAATATTTTAATATTTTTTTGAATTCTTATTATTTTTTTTTTGTTTTTTCCCTTTCTTTTCTTTTCTTTTCTTTTTGGCTTTTTTTCTTCCCTTTTCTAGTGGCTGGCCACCGGCCATAGCCAGCCGATTGGCCTCGCTCGCCACGCCGAGGCCCGGCGAGGAGGAGCCCCGAGGCTCACTGGCGAGGCCGACCCTCACCTAGGCCAAGCCAACCTCGCCGAGCGTCGGCCAAGCGATGGCGACACCGGGCGAGGCCGCCCTGGCTTGGGCGAGGGCCAGCCTTGCTTGATTTGGCGAGGGAGCCCTCGCCGGGGCTCACCTTTGGTCGGGCGAAGCGTCGGCCACCTGACCAAATGGGCAAGGCCAGCCCCGCCCCTGGCCAGCCGGGTGTCAACCGGTCGGGCGAGGGCTGGCCTCACCAAATCTGGTCCGGGCGAGGCGACGCTTGCACGGGCGAGGGCGAGCCCCGACGAGGGCTCCCCTCGCCAAATCTGGCGAGGCCGGCCCTTGCCTAGCTAGGGCGGCCTAGCCCAAGCGACCCTCATCGAAGCTCCTCCTTGCCCGGCCGGGCCTCACCTGTGGCGGGCGAGGCTAGCCAACTGGGTGTGGTCGGTGGCCGGCCACCGGAAAAGGAAATAAAAAAAAAAAAAAAGCTAAAAAGAAAAGGAAGAAAAGAAAAAAAAAAAGGAAAAACAGAAAAATATTAAAAATTCAAAAAATATTTAAATATTTTTAAAAATTGTCCATGTCAGCACCGTCGATCCTACGTGGCACCACCGGTATCCACGTCATCATTTTCCGGCCAAAATGAGCCAGATAAACTGAATCGACAAGAAGTAAAAATGTTTAGGATTGAATTGGCAAGGTTACAAGGTTTATGACTGAATTGGTAGAAGTGCAATAGGTTTAGAACTTTTTGGACAATTTTCCTAAGAAATTTATTAGGAAAATTTGACAATTTTTAATACATTGGCTATTTTTACACTATATGTAATCGAAACTTCGGGATTGATCAATTCTCAATAAATATGTAGCTCGTAAGAAAAGATATCTCTCCGTTTGCCTATTTTTTTTGTTTTAGATGAAAATCAAATTATAAATCTAGCATTGACTTGTCGATAAGTCCTCTCGCTGAGAGAATTGATATACCCGGGTCATTTGTACATAGAGTCGCTATTATATGAACAAACCAGAATACAGCACATCTTCGGAGCTCTCGTCAATGTCGAGCTACCGTTCTTCAGAGCTCTCGCCGATGGTATCAGCGCACTAAATGCTAAAGATTTATGCCAAAGTTGCGCAAAATAACTCAATAGTTGGTATTGACAGACCACCCCACCCCCCGCCCCAAAAAAAAAAAAAGAAAAAAGAAAAAAGTCAATAGTTAGTATCAAAGCCAATTGGCCCTGGACCGTTTTATTTGAGCCACAGGGTCAACGATCGTCCTATGAGAACCAAGTCGATCGGATTCAATATAAGAGGAGTCCATCAACGCAGAGTTCACGTTTGTGAAGTTGGTACATCGCCAAAATTTGCTAGAATCGCATATAATCTAGTGTGATTATGAACTGCGCAGTTCACGTCGCCGTTTATCCTTTTTTTTAATAAATAAATCTCATTTGGTTTTTCTTATAACCTGTTGTGTCAGCTCTCAATTAAACTCTGCATTAAATGGTTTGAGGAAAATTACTTGATTTTTTACGTTCAACATTAACTTATTCCTTAACTGTATCATAAAAATTTGTTTTTTATTAACTTTATTATAAAGTTTGTTGACAGCAGAATTTTCTTGACAGTCAAAATTTTTCTGAAAAAAATTAGAAAATTCCAGAATCGAAATTTTTATTCGCGGCGAGCCTCCTTTCTTGACTAAAATTAGTGAGGCGTCCTTAGTATCTCAGTTGTATATAGATGTCAATTTAGCATAAAATTGGCCGAAGATTGACTTTTTGTTAAATCAAAGAAATTGACCTTTGATCAGAAAAAAAAAAAAAGTTATAGAATCCTTTGACCAGAAAAAAAAAGTTTCGGAATTTTGTCAGTTTCTAATCTTATTTTAGACATTTGTTTAGAGAAAGTGAAATTTAATAACGTAGGAAAATTTCAACCTAGAGAGCTGGTTAACTAATTAGAGGATGATATTTGACATCGGATTGGAATTATTTAAATTCACACGTTTCGAGATAGCTCCTCGAACCCAACCACGCGAAATCCTAGAGGAAGAAACCCTCGCCTTTTTGGCCTTCGTATTCTCGGCTGATGGACCAGATGGCTGGCGGCAGCAAAGAGGATGAGAGAGAAGGACCATCGGGCATTTAGAAAAACAAAAAGGGGAGGACAATGGGGCAGCGGGGTTTTCTTCGCTTTCGGCCTCATGCATTCCCTCCTCACTGTCGCACCCGACCAGCCACCTCCACCGTGTCGTCCGACGACATCCTGTTGGCATCCTCCCTCGCACGACTCCTCTCTCCTGATTCCCAGCATTCCCGGCGAGACTTTGACTTGTTTGATTGGAGTCCCTTTTCCCCGAGGATCTCCGCTTGGAGATATTTCGAGGCGGCCGGCCGTGGTTCGACTCGTGTCGAGCTCGCTGGCTGTCTTCAAGCCGGGTAAGGGTCTCCGAAGAGCCGAGCTCGGTTTCTCCGGTTCTTGGGCGTTTTGTATCCATCGGGGTTGATTTTGTTGATGTTGAGCATTTTTGGATAATTGTTTGGGTCAAGATCTCAGTTCGACTCCTAAAAAATGATCAATGTTTTCTCCTCACTCTGTGCTTGTCACATGCTCGACGAAATGCTCGAACCAAACTCGTGCGAGCTTGTCTCTGCGCTATATTTTCGAACTGACAACCAACTGTTTGATAATATGCATTTTAGACAGACATGAAATAGGTCACGATTTTGTTCAATCTGAAGATGCGTAGACGTAGACCAATCATTTTCTTAATGCACTGATCCAATATGCCTCTTAGACAGACATGAAATAGGTCACGATTTTGTTCAATATGAAGATGCGTAGACGTAGACCAATCATTTTCTTAATGCACTGATCCAATTTTGGTTATGTTTCTTTTCTTTTTTTATGACCCGGGAACTGCCATACAGCCGGTAGCCGGCAACGTAAACCTTATTTGAACCCGCTTCCTTTGCAGGGGGAAGCAAAGTGCAAACCGCGCGACCACCAATGGGGTGGGTAATTTTGGTTATGTTTCATTATTATTAAAAAGGGATATAGCAAAAATTCTAAAACTTGTTAAGAAAGTGCAATTGAGTCCTAAAACTTACAAAAAGTGCAATCAAGCCCTAAAACTTGTCAAGTTGGTACAATTGAGTCCTAAAATTAACACCGTCGATTTATTAATGGAAATTGCCGACGTGTGGTGCTAACGTCATATTTTAAATGAATTTTTTTATTTTTCATATAACTTTTTAAAATTATTTTTTATTCAAAATCTTAAAAAAATTAGATTAAAAACTAAAAAGGGAAAGCTAAATTTATTTTTCTAAAAAAATATTTTAAAAAAAAAAAAAGGCACCGGTGGAGCTTTCGTCGCCGCCCATCGCCGGGCCAGCCACCACCCTCGCGGGTTAGGCGAAGACGCCTAGATTTGGACACGCCAATCCTCACGGGGGTCGGCGACCATCGCTTGCCCTGGGCAAGGCCTTGCCGGCCCTCGCATGGGGTCGGCGATGCTCGCCCAAATCTGGGCGAGCAAATCACCGCTTCGCTAGCTCGCGCCGACGAGGACGACAAGCAGCGGCGTCAAGCCTAGCGAGGAATGAGATGCAAGGGACGGCGGCGACTAGGGGCGACATTGATGGAGACAGGCGACTGTAGGGTTTTGGGAGCAACGGGGATGGCGTCGAGACGAGCAACTGCAAGCACAGCTACATCGGGGATGGTGTCGAGACAAGCGGTGAGTGTCGCCGGCAAGCCCCGGCATGGCGAGGCTCGCGGCTAGTCGTCGGGATGACGACAAGTGATGCCACAAAGGCGACGGGGGCTAGGATGAGTCCCAGGTCTCTCCTACAGACTTAGATCTTCCTCCCTCAACCTTGATTTCTCTCTCTCAAACATCAATTCCTCCCTCTCAAACCTCGATTTCTCCCGCTCAGCCCCTCTCCTCCGGCCTCTCCCTCAGATATGTGCGCTAAGCAACCAAACCTCATGATCCTCCTCCTCGGCCTCGCCATTTTCGTTGGTAGCGGGGGCGATGTCGTCCTCATCGACATAGCTGGTGGAGCGGGCGACAGCCTTGACCTCCTCCTCATCCTCCTTATTGATCGGCTCGTTGAGCTGCGGCCGCTCCTCCCCCTCGAACCCATCCGACAGGGCCTCATCGGCCGACGCCTGCTCACCCAGATCTAGGTGAGCATCGCCAACCCTAGGCGAGGGCTGGTGAGGCCTCACTCGAGTGAGGGCTGGCCACCCCGCCTAGGGTCGGCAACCGTCGCCGACCCCTCGGCGATGGGCGGTAGCGTAAGCTCCACCGTTGCCATTTTTTTTTTAACAGTTTTGTTTTTTAAAATAAATTTAGCTTTTCTTTTTTAGTTTTTAATCTAATTTTTAAAGATTCTGAATATAAAAAAATTTAAAAAAATCCATTTTGAAGTGGGTCATCTGTTTTGCGATTCACTGTTCATCTCCTCTCTCAAGACAGGCGATCGTGCACTGTTCACGTCGACTGGTTCCCTGCTCGACCTAGACGACTCGGCCTTCCTCTTGCTCCGATTTATGGGGGTTTACTTCCCCTCACCTTCCTCCATCTTCCCTTGGAGGGGATCCGCTCGTTTTCTTCCCCAAGACGAGATCTCTGCTACCCTAATCAGCTCCGATTCGATTGTCACTTGCTGGAGCTCCTTCTCGGCTCTGGTTCGACTGTCACCTGCGGGAGCTGCTCGCACTCAGGCCCTCTCGACTCTAGCTCGGGACGGCTATGGAGGTCCAGAGCATCTTTGCTCTGGTTCGGACGTCACTTGTTGAAGACCCACTCGATTCTAGTTTGAGACTCACGGGAGCTGCTCGTGCTCGGGCCTTGCTTGACTCTGGTCTAAGGTGGCTGTGGTGGTCCAGAGTGTCCCTCCTCTTCGTAGCTCGGCCTGGTATGGAGCTCTTTACATTGGCTGGTATATAAAGTGTTGTTGACTACTTGGTGATTCTACGGGGCTTAATGGCCTCTTCTTCGGCGGAACCTCAGCTAGATGGTGGAAGGGGGAAGGGGCCGAGTTCCCTCCTCACAAGCCTGTGGACCAGCAAGCTAGCAAGTCGAGCCAGCAATCCCGACCCTTAGGAGGGTCTTCTTTGACAGGGGATGGCTCGAGCCATGGGCCGATCTCTCGGCCTCTTCGGGAAGACCGATCTTGGGGACAAAATCGAGTTCGGGCTCCTACTAAGAGGGCCCCGAGCAAGCCAGCAAGCTCTTCAAAGGCCCCCCCAAGCCCAGTTGTGGACCAATCCGGCGCAATTGGCCGCAAATGGCTACGAGCTATCCTATAGTCCTCCTCCTGCTGTTGTGAGGGAAAAAGCGGTTGTAAATCTGACGGGAGAAGTGCTACAGGCTGTGGATCCCAAATGGAAGGAATTCTCGGTAGGTTATTTTGTTGGGAGAAAGATTCCTTTTTAGATGACCGAACAGACTTTGAAGAATACTTTGGGGACAAAGCTAGTAGATATGCTGGCCGATGACCAAAGGTTTTACTATTTCCATATCCCGAACCCAATGTTCTGGAGGAAGATCCTAGAGGAGGGACCGATCACTATGGCTCGGATTTCTCTTATTTTACAACAATGGAAACCTCTTATGGAGTTGAAGAAGGCTAAGCAAACCTCCATTCTGGTGTGGATAAGACTCAAGAACCTTTCCCTTGACCTGTGGTTCACATCAGTGATTAGTGCTATAGCCAGCTCCGTTGGAAAACCCCTTCATGTGGATCAACAAACCGAGGATACGAGGATGATTTCCTTTGCCAGAGTGCGCGTGGAGATCCAGGTTAATCAGTCGAGAGTGTAAACAGTTGAAGCAAATGTTGATGGGGTCACTAGGTCCATTGCCGTGGATTATGAATGGAGGCCCCTTGAATGCTCCAAGTGTGGGGTCTTTGGACATAAATGCGATGCTGCCCCTCCCCCTGTTCGGCCTCTTCTTGCTCCTGTGGACACTGCTCGCCCCCTTGACCAGCCTTCCGAGGATTCTGAAGCCCTGGAGCAAGGCTGGAAGCAACTGACGAGCAAGAAGAAAAAGGCTCAACAACCTTTGGAGGGGACACCACCCAGTTCGGTCAGTCCGAGCGAAGGAGAGAGGTCTTTGAAGCTCAAGACTACGGCTGTAGAGAAGAGGTTGCCCGGTACATATTCACGTAGGCCCCCTAGGGAACCTTTTGTGGCATCCTAAAATCTCATATCAATCCTTAGATGTGCTTTGATCAATGATTTGCAATAAGATTTAAGGCCAAGCTTTTTAATGGATAATTATTTGAAAGAAAAGAAAAATCTATTATTGGCCATGTGATTTATAAGTTGGAAATTATTGGTTTATGTTGCAAGTTTTATGGCCCTAGAATTTTCAATTAGGTATTTATATGAATGGGTAATTAGGTGGTGATCAAATGGGAAAATTAGAGAAGAGTGGGTTGAATTTTTAGGCCCAAGACCAGCCCACAAGACCCCACCATTCGGCCATTTAGGCCTGACCCACGAAGCCCAAAGGAAGGGGAGGCTGCCGTCGACCGAAGGCGGAGAGGCCGGCCCATCTTCTAGCCCATCACCTTGCATGGGAAAAATGCCAAGTGGCTAAGGGGTTTGGCCAAGTGGCATTTGCATGCAATCTAATGATTGCAAATCATTGCAAGAGGGAAGAAAAGAGAGGGAGAGTGGGCGGAGTGAGCAAGGAGTGCCGAGAGGGAGAGAGAGCTATCGTGCGAGAGAAGGAGAGAAAGAGAGGAAGAGAGAAAGGAAGAAGGAGGAGGTTCGTCGCTGCCGTCGAGCGGCCGAGTCCTGCTGTCGAGCCCGCCGTTTACTTGTTGTGTCTTGCTTGGATTATAGGCAAGTAGAGTTCATAGATCTACCCTTTTCTTGCTGTTTTTTGTGTGTGGTGAATGGTGAATTTCGGATGTGGGTGAAGTGTGAAATTTCGAAGTTATTTGGCATTGTGTTCTAGCCTAGTGTTCTGTTTCTGGAAAAATAGTTCGACCTTTGATGATTTTGTGAGTTGCATGCGATGTTTTAGTTGGAATTTAACTTCGACTTCTTGATGAAAGTTGTAGAGGACTTCTTGAAGAAAAACATATCAAAATTTGAGAGGAAACGAACAAGTATAGGTCGGTGAAATCATTTTTCTTTGGAGAAGCTAGATCTGGAAACCGGTATGCTAACCTAGTGCTATTCTGTGAATTTTATAAAATTATCTAGTCCGAATTTGATCTTGTGTTCTTGATAAGAGTTGTAGACAACATCTTGAGGCATAAAATACTTAAAATTGAGGATAAACGGACAATTAATGATCAGAGAAAACGATTTTCTTTGAAGAGGATGAGTCTGGACAGTGAACCGAGAGTTAGGGCGAGTTATAAAAATTATATCTTTTAATCCAGAAGGAATTAGACTTCGATTTATTCATGAGACTTTTACCTCAAGATCTCAGATATGACATATTAAAATCTCAGAATTTTCAGAGTTCATTTAAGGGTTTAATTGAAATTATTTCCGAAACTGTACAAAAGTGGTGCTGGAATTTCTTTTGTTGTGATGTGTGGATCTATGTGATTGATGTGAAACTTTCTTAACATGGTGTTCTTCATTAAATATCTTCCTCTGGATCTTTTTTACATCATGTTAAATTTTCAGAATTTATTGAGATCCTTTACTAATTTTCCAAGAATTTTTACTAAAGAGGTGCATTCTGATTTACCTGAAAATTGGTTCTATTTTCAAAAACCGATCAATTGCTTTATGAAATGTGATATCATGGATATTATGTGTGCTGCATATGTGGTGACATTTGGCATGTTATATAACATCAAAAAGCTGGTTGAGACCTTTGATATTGTTGCATCAAATGCCATATTGAAAATGAGACATATATGTGATCATAAATTGAGATAATAACGAGACCGTCGGAAGTGTGAGCTGACGATGCCCTGGGAGTGTTGGGATGCCCGGAGATTTGTGCCGGATGCCCGGTTGTATTACGATACATGTGTTGGAGAAATCTTCTTGAAGTGTTTTGAAGTTGACAAAACGTTTCTATCGTCTAGTTTGAAGGCTTGCAGACTCGTTATTTAAAGTCCGAAGACCTCCTGGACAGCCGACTCAAGACTCAAAGTCTATCCTCATTGACAGTCTCTAATCCGTTGAAGAAAGGCTATCCGAATCGTATGTTTCGTTAAGGATTTAACCTTATCATCTGGAGAAGATCTCATGGCTGGAAAAGACGTAATGAATCCTTTGATTGATCGAGATTGATTCGATGATTGAAGATTCGATGATTGCCTAAATATTCTTGGAATGTTCTACTTATGAAAACCGAGATCCTGATTGTATGGGCGAACAGGATTGATGGGCTATCAACACGTTCCTTTAATAGCTTGAACAATCTTCCTAATTGATTCCGTCCAACGGGTAGATTGGAGGAATTCCTTTGGTAAGTGCCAACGGGTATGATGGCATAAAAGAGTATATAAGGAAGACGGTCTTAGTTGTTCAAGGAGTGCGCGATAGAAGAATTCCAAAGTCTGAAGCTTCTTTTTGTTTAGACAATTCCTTTGAGCGAATACTTGTATACAAAAAAGAGTCTATATTTGTGAGAAATCTTGAGGAGGTGTGGTAGAACATCTACACTTTGTGGAATCAAGGCAAAGCTGTGCTGTAACTTCTCTTTTGATCATAGTGAAATCCAGCCGGTGGGCTGTCAGTGCGGAAGAGTGGACGTAGGCTTGGAATAAGCCGAACCACTATAAATCCTGTGTTCAATTTTCTCTTCCTCACTCTCTCTACCTCGATCGTATTTCATTTTGTTAATCAAGAGAGAATTCCCTTTCTATCGTTTGCCAAGAATCGCTTCCGTATCTCGATAAATTGTGTGTGCACCTATTCACCCCCCTCTAAGTGTTTATACTAGCTATCTCAATTGGTATCAGAGCCTGTGTACTCACTTTGTTTGAAGTGTTTTACTTCAGAGTTAAAGATTCATGGCTAGTATGTTAGCACCACGGCTGATGGAAGGGCAAAGCAATACCAGACCACCCTACGTTGATGGAAAGGATTACAACATCTGGAAAAACAAGATGAAAGCTTTCCTACGATCAAAGGATCCTCTAGAATGGGACGTTGTAGAAAAGGAATTACTCCTACAACTGCATCACCTCGAAAGAGGGAAAGAAACCGTTGAGACCAAAGGAATGACTCGGGAAGAAATAAACAAGAGACAAGCACTCGATGCAAAAGCAATTTACTCTTTATATTGTGCTTTGTCACCAACTGAATATAATAGAATATCTTCTTGTGTTACAGCAAAAGAAGTCTCGGGACATTGCATATCACCTATGAAGGAACAGATCAAGTGAAGGAAACCAGAATTAATATTCTTCTCGGTCAATATGAAGCCTTCAAAATGAAACCAAGAGAATCTATAACTGACATGTTTAGCCGTTTTACAGATATTGTCAATGGTCTTGAGAATCAAGGACAAAAAATTTCTGATCCCATGAAGGTAAACAAGCTACTGCGTGGACTCTCCAAGGATTGGAATCACATAAAGACTTCGATAAGAGAGACGCAAAGAATTATGCCACTATCTGTCGACGAGCTGATTGGAACTCTTCGATCTTATGAAGTGGAACGGATCAATGAAGATGAGAATCCAAAAGGTAAGAAATCCATTGCATTAAAATCAAATGATAATTCGATGATACAGATTCTGAAGATAATATGCACGATGAGGAGCTTGCTCTCATGATAAGAAGATTCAGAAAACTGAATAGAAAAGGAAGAAGGTTCAACTCAAAGAAACAAAGCTTTCAAAGACAGCAAACCAAGTCTGTTGATGATGAGGAACCAAACAAAGATGTAGTCCGCTTTGAATGTAAGAAAAAGGGACACATCGGACTAACCGTCCTCTTACGAAGAAGAAGAAAGGAAAATCAAAAAAATTTCGAAAAGCTCTCAAAGCCAAAACCTGGAGTGATACAGAGTGTGAAGAAAGTGACAATGAATATGCCAATCTATGTCTGATGGCACAATCAGACTCAGACTCTGGATCAGACTCAGACAATGAATTTGAGGCAAGTAATTTTAAAATTCCTGTCAAAGTTTCTAAATACATTGATGAACTGTGTTTTAGTCTTAATACTTCTCTCAAAAGAATTTCCGAACTGAAAAAGGAAAACTCAGCTCTAAAACAAAAGGAAAATGTTTTAGTAGAAAGAGTTAAAAGTCTAGACTTGATTGTTTCCACTCTTAAAGAAAATGAAAATAATCTTTTAAAAGAAAATGCTCTTTTAAAAACAGACTTATTAAATATTTCAAAGAAATTTTCAATAGGGTCTCGAGAAACTTGAAAAAAATTCTTTCAGCTCAAAGACCTTACTTCAATAAGTCCGGTCTAGGTATGACAGCAGAAATAATTCCCTTGATTGATTTTCCTAAAGTAAAAGAAAGAATTAAGAAAAGACCCTCGAGAGAGGCTTATAAAAATCATTTCAAGAAAGTTTTTGTAAAACCTGTAGGTAGAAATGCTCTCAGATGTTCAAAGTGCAACACTCCGGATCACTTTGAAAAAGAGTGTCCTATGGTTTGGAAACCTGTTAAGAAAGTATGGGCTAATACTGTTTATCTTACTAACACCAAAGGACCCAAGAAAGTTTGGGTACCAAAGAAAGCTTGAGACTTTATTTTAAATGCAGGTCTCCGTCAAGAAAAAGGTAAAGTGGTATCTTGACAGTGGATGCTCAAGACACATGACAGGAGATTCAAATTGTTTTATAAAGCTTGCTCAAGTAAATGGTGGAAAAGTTTCATTTGGAGGAAACAGCAAAGGAAGTATTGTGGGATTTGGAACTGTGAAAATTGGAAGTCTCACAATAAGTAATGTTTCCTTTGTGGAAAGACTCAATTACAATCTTTTTAGCATTAGTCAATTGTGTGATACTGGTTTCAAGATCTTTCAAGAAGGAACATGTTCTAGAATCAGTAAAGACTCTACTCAGTCTTTCATGGGTCGAAGACATGGAAATATCTATCTTCTGGATGTGAAACCAAATGAATCGCAATGTCTTATCTCAATTCAAGATGAAGCAAGCTTATGGCACAGAAAGCTTGGTCATGTCAACATGAAGCAATTAGCCAAAGTCTCATCAAAGCAGCTTGTTCGAGGTCTACCCAAATTGCCATACCAAAAGACTGATCCATGCACTCCATGTATTCTGGGAAAACAGAATTTCAGGTTATTCCAAATGGACGTCAAAAGCGCCTTCCTAAATGTATTTATCCATGAGGAAGTTTATGTGGAACAACCACCAGGGTTTGAAGACCCAAAGAAGCCGACTCGGTCTTGGTCGAAAAAGGTTTTGTATGGTTTAAAGCAAGCACATCGGGCTTGGTACGACAGATTAAGTAAGTTCTTAATACAAAATGGTTTTGTCAAAGGTAAAGTAGATACGACTTTATTTATCAAAAAGGAAAACAAAAGCTTCTTACTTGTTCAAATATATGTGGATGACATTATTTTTGGATCCTCTAATGAAAATCTGTGCAAGAAATTTTCTAAGTCTATGCAGGATGAGTTTGAAATGAGTATGATGGGAGAGTTAACATTCTTTCTTGGTCTTCAAGTAAAACAATTGAAGGAAGGAACTTTTATTTATCAAGAAAAATATGTTAATGATCTTGTCAAAAGGTTTGGACTGGAAAAGTGCAAAAGACCGACATACCAATGTCAAGTTCTTTAAAGATAGACAAAGATGAAGAAGGGAAGAAAGTTGATCAAAAGCTGTACAGAGCATCATTGGATCACTTCTTTATCTTACGCTTCTAGACGACATTTTGTTGAGTGTTTGCATCTGTGCTAGGTTTCAATCAGATCCTAGAGAATCTCATCTCAGTGCTGCGAAACGCATCATTAAATACGTTACTTCATCATCAAGCATCGGTCTTTGGTATCCTAAGAAGGGAGACTTTAATCTTCCGGGATATTCGGACGCAGAATCTGGCCGGTTGCGTAGTTGATAGAAAGAGCACTTCGGGAACTTGTCGGTTGCTTGGAAGCGGGGCCATGTGTCTTGGTTTTCAAGGAAACAAAGCACCGTGTCTCTTTCAACAACGGAAGCGAGTATGTAGCTCTTGGAAGCTGCTGTTCGCAAATTCTATGGATAAAACAACAGCTAAGAGACTTTGAAATTGAAGACTCATGCACGGAGATTAATTGCGACAACACCAACGCTATCAACCTCACCAAAAATTCAATTCTCCATTCAAGAGCAAAGCATATAGAGATTCGACATCACTTTATTAGAGACCATGTTCAAAATGGAGATGTTTCAATTCAATTTGTTGACTCAAAGAATCAACTGGCGGATATATTCACAAAGCCTTTGGAGAAAAATCAATTTGAATCTATACGTTCCAGACTCAACATTTTGAGGTATGAGGATATCAAAGTCTAAAGACTTTCAGACTCAGACTTACAAGACTTTATTTGAAAGATAGTCTTGGTACGACCGTCAGACTGTAAGTCTTTCTCTCCTTAATCTCATCTTGAAAAGGTACGATCGTCAGACTGTGTTTTAATTGTTGCTATATTTAATCGACGTAATTATTGCATCGTTTCATTTTCAAAAAGGAAGTTATTTTTTAAATGGCTATTTTTGCGGAAAAAGATAGTTATTTTGAAAAGGCATCTTTTTATTTCCTTTGTGACGATTCGTTTATCTCTCTTTTTAACCGATCGTGCACTGTCGATTCCTCTTCACTTTACTCTCAAAACCCTAGAAAGTATCGATCCTCCATTCCCGTTTGTCTTCTTTGTTTAATCTTCAAAAAGTTGTCATCTTTCCTGGGAAAGTCAAGCAAGGAATCTTCCAAAAACTGATAAATATGTCATCTTCAAGAAAGTCTTCGAGAATCGCAAGCAGGGGACCACGGCGAATGAGTGAGGGGCCTACGCACTTCGATCTTACTGAAGAAGAAGTGACTCCAGATCAGCAACCGAGCCCACAACATTTTCAACAGCATCATTCTCCACCATCTAGTCCTCAAGGTGTTGATCATCAACAACAGGAAGAAATCATCGAGGATGCAGACCCCGTAAGAGTTCAAAAGCCCGCTTTTATTTACAAGCCATATCGTGCCTTAAAAGGAACTCGTACTCCTTTGAACTATGTTGATGATTTTCTTAAAGACAAAGGATATAGGAACGAATATATCTTTCGCGAAAAATGGAAAGTTTGGGAATTGCTCGTAAAGGGTGGTGAGGAAACCCTTGCGAATATCCCAAGTGATCCTCGTGATCGGGGACCGAATCCTCAGATGGGAATGATGATGACAATTTGTACAGCCTATTTCAACCGAAAATGAGTATTGCAGCTGAAATTCAAGGAAAAAGGGGAGATTTGTTCGGATCAAAGGAACAAAAGGATCTGCGTACTCGAAATTGCTGAAGCGTGGGGTAATAAACCCTAGGAGTGTGGATTTTGATTTTCTGGATGCCGTGAATGTGAACTTGAGGGAAAAGTTCAATCATCTTCAACTTGAAAAGTTACGTTACGACAATACGAGGCTTATCTTGGATTAATTGCATATTTCTATTCAAATTTTAGCTTTTTGGATGCGAATAGATTCTCCTTCAGCGTTAAAGACCAAGATTATGTTGTGGATATGAATATGCCGGCAGATGTGTTAGGAGTTGAAAGAGGAAGATATCAACCAATTAAAGTTTCCATTGCTCGAGCCACACCGGAACCGGTGAAGGACAGGGAGAACGAGATGAAAAGATCACCTACTTAAGGATGGGTGCATTCAACATCTTGCTTCACAAGATTGTGATTAATTGCCTCCGACCGAAATCAACTTCCAAGACTCGATGTTTCAAGTTCGGAGGCCAAGCTGATGTATGCCATTCTCTTTGGAAAAGGTTTTCTCTCCCTCACACTTTGTTATGTTTCACATGTATGAGCAATGATGAAGGACCAAGTCAACTCCTTACCCAAGCCTTGTTACGAAGTTATTCGGACATCTGAATATTCAGCCTCCACAAATCTTTTGTGTTCGACCATGCGATCATATGGTGGTAGGACTGAAAATGGTGACCAAAATGCGTCCGAAGGAACTAAGCAAGGAGTTGGAGAAATTCAAGGAGAAGACTCTGCCAAATCTCATCAAATCTCTTCTCAGCTAAGAGAAAGGGAAGGAGCCCATGGTTGCTCCATCCAAGAGAAGAAGAGCTCTCCTCGTTAAGGATGAAGATGATGAGGAAGACATCACCATCTCTGCATTGGCTTTGAAGAATTTAAGTCGTCCCGTTCCACATAAAGAATTGGAACAAATGACGAAAGAAGCAGAGGAGAAGGAAGAAGAAGAAAGAGAAGCTGAAAAAGAAGCATAGGAGGAAAGACCTGAAGAAGAAAGAAGAGAAGAAGGAGAACTTGAGGAACACTCTTCTCCACCTGTAGGCATGGAAACAGGGGGAGATCAGGAGAAAGGAGTGAAGTCTTCATATCCTGATGAAAGTGAAGGAGTTAGTCGCTCACCTGCAGACCCAGAGGATGTTTATGCATCTCAATTTCCAGAGGAAGGTCATGAAGTTTCATCGCCAAACCTGCGAGATTATGCTGATCTACCATCGTCTGCATTTACTCCATCAGATCGAGCCGAAGCAAGTACTCGGGCCGATAATGGAGCAGATTTTCGCGAATCATGGATATTCTCTTGGAAATGCGAGGTCAAATTTATGCCTTGGGATGCGAAGTTCAAAGCTTAAAGAATGAAGGTCAAGCTTCTTCCTGTTCATTGAATGATAAGATGCAAGCCCTCTCTGTTCAGAATTAGTCTAATGCCAAGAGTGAGGAGATTGCACAACTAAAGGAAGACTTTAAAAGGCTGGAAGGCATCGTTCAGTCTATGGAAGATTTCCAGCTTGTCCGCATTCCCAAGCAATCTTGACTTCATCTCATCCTTTTTAATGATGACAAAAAGGGGAGAGATGCAAGATTTGAGCAAACTTTCAAACTTTCAATACTTTCAAACTTTCAATCGTTAAACTTTTAATCGTGTGGTTTGTTGGATTGTTTTGTTGTTTGAACTTTGTTTAACTTTTATGTCTGGATGAGAACTGAACTAGACTTGGACTTGACTGCTTCTATTAACTAGTATTGATATCTTATGGATGGCTTTATCATATACTAGACTAACCTATTTTCCGTGGTTGCAGATTCTAGTGTTATTCTTTTAGCCATTTATCTCTATAAGATATGCATATGTGTTTGAGAAATGTTTTGCAGGTCAAAGTTATCCAAATCTGCAGGAAAGTTTTGTCACCATCAAAAAGGGGGAGATTGTTGGAGAAATCTTCTTGAAGTGTTTTGAAGTTGACAAAACGTTTCTATCGATCTAGTCGAAGGCTTGCGACTCATTATTTAAAGTCTCGAAGACCTCCCGGACAGCCAGACTCAAGACTCAAAGTCTATCCTCATTGACGATCTCTTATCCGTTGAAGAAAGGCTATCCGAACTGTATGTTTCGTTAAGGATTTAACCTTATCATCTGGAGAAGATCTCGTGGCTGGAAAGACGTAACAGAATCCTTTAATTGATCGAGATTGATTCGATGATTGAAGATTCGATGATTGCCTAAATATTCTTGGAAGGTTCTACTTATGGAAACCGAGATCCTGATTGTATGGGCGAACAGGATTGATGAGCTATCAACACGTTCCTTTAATAGCTTGAACAATCTTCCTAATTGATTCCATCCAACGGGTAGATTGGAGGAATTCCTTTGGTAAGTGCCAACGAGTATGATGGCATAAAGGAGTATATAAGGAAGACGGTCTTAGTTGTTCAAAGAGTGCGCTATAGAAGAATTCCAAAGTCTGAAGCTCCTTTTTGTTTAGACAATTCCTTTGAGCGAATACTTGTATACAAAAGAGAGTCTATATTTGTGAGAAATCTTGAGGAGGTGTGGTAGAACATCTACACTTTGTGGAATCAAGGCAAAGCTGTGCTGTAACTTCTCTTTTGATCATAGTGAAATCCAGCCGATGGGCTGTCAGTGCGGAAGAGTGGACGTAGGCTTGGAATAAGCCGAACCACTATAAATCCTGTGTTCAATTTTCTCTTCCTCACTCTCTCTACCTCGATCGTATTTCATTTTGTTAATCAAGGGAGAATTCCCTTTCTATCGTTTGCCAAGAATCGCTTCCGTATCTCGATAAATTGTGTGTGCACCTATTCACCCCCCTCTAGGTGTTTATACTAGCTATCTCAACATGCCCAGAGGTCCTTGGGAGTTTCGAGATGCCCGGTGGTATACAGTACGTAATGTCCAGGGGGAATGCCCGGTGGTATGGCGGTACGTAATTCCGGAAGCCCTAGAGGTTTGTGCCGGGGGGATTCCTTGTGACGCTAGTTGGGATGCGAGATGCCTAAAGGTTTGTGCTGGAGGCTCCTCATGATGCCAAGTTTGGTGCGAGCGATAAATTATTGGATGCAAACATTGGTCCTTGGAAAAAAAGCTGATGAGATCCTTGTGAAAGATAAGAATTGAAATTGAATCATATGTATGGGTGTATGCATATGGCATGATGCATGATCTGCTTATGAAAGTAAATTGATGCTATTTGATATTGAAAATGCGATCATGAAAGCATGAATAGATCTCATAGTGATATATGCTTGATAGCATGGATGATATGGATCATTGTGATATATGCACGATGGCATGGTGAGATATGCATGACTATATGGTGGTATATGCACGATGGCATGGCAAGATATGCATGAATGCATGGTGATATATGCACGACTGCATTATGATGTATACTTGATAGCATGAATGATATGTGCTTTACTCGTGATATCTTGATTGTCTCGCTTGTTGCATTGTGTAGTTTAATGGATCTTTACTGTTGAGTGGTTGTACTCACTCCTTTGGAGACTAACATTTCAGATTGAGAGATGCCTATATCACCCATCACGCGTGGTACGTTTTATGGATTACCGTCTGATGTCGAGGTTGAGTGCTCAGAGCACCCCTGCATCGGTGTTCATGGTTTGGTGTTTATCAGTGTCCGTGTTTTGGTCATGTATGATGTGGGCTTACTTGATGGCCTCGTTGTACAAGAGTTTTTGTCTGTCTATGTTCGTCAAGATGGGAGGATGATGGGGATGTTGCCGCTGCCGCTGGCCGATGCACCAGGAGGGGTGTGATAGGAGCATGTGACTGGTGAAGGTTGACACTTTTTGAGATGGCCGACACTGATGGATAGATGTTCACATTTGATGTATAGTCGGGTTTCTTTTTGGATTTAGCCGAGCTTACTTAAAGTCTTGGCCCTTTTGTTGTACCGACTTGTGAAATCCATCTTAGTATGTAAATAAAAGTGATTTGGCTATAAAATGCATATCTATATGAAAATTTGTAGCTGGTGTGTATTGCATTGTATTATTTAGTTTGTGTACGGGTTTGCGAGATGATAAGTATGCTTCCGTTATATGAACTGTGCTAGGACCAATCTAAAAAATGCGAATCCCTAGGTTTTATGGACCCGCTATAATTGAAATGATATCAGAGTGGAATGTTACTAGGACAAGTGATAGGTGAGCGAGCTGTGGCGACCCTAGCGGATCGGGGGCCGTGTCGAGGGGTGCCACATCCCCCTTTTTGGTATCAGAGCAATGGTTATAGATGGAGTGATAAGGAGCCTCATTTGGAAATTGAGGAATATGATGACAATGCACACCATAGGATATTAAATGGAATAATTGGTTAACTTTGAATAATGGGTGATGGGTATTCACTTGTAGATCCCTAGTAGTTTATTATGAGTTGTCTTTAGGTGCAAGTAACATGTATATGTTACTTATATAGTGGTAGTTGCTTTTAAATGGAGATAGTGAGTCTCAAATTATTCCTGAAGCAAATGCTTAGAAACTGCGGGAAAGTCATAGTGTGAGCTGGAAGTACTCATCCATCGAGGGCTAAAGCCTCTGCTACAAAGGCTGAACCCTGAATGGAAGATATCTTGCAGGTATTGGCCAATATTGGAAATCTGATGGAAAGGCAAGCGCAGCAACAACCCGAAGTGGAACATCGCCCTCAAAGACTGGTGGAACAATTTCTGAAGTTGAAGCCACCTAAGTTTAGTGGAATGGGAAGTCCTGAGGAGGCGGAACATTGGATTGATGGGATAGAACAGATTTTCCAGTTGTTGGACTGCAGTGATGCTAAGAAGATAGATTTGGCAGAGTACCAGCTAGAGGGAAATGCAAAGTTTTGGTGGAGAGCTTCGAGGGATACGATCTTTCCACCAGATACTGATATAAATTGGGATGAGTTTGTTAGAGCTTTTAACATGAAGCATTTCTCTGATTGTGTTAAGGATAAGAAGCTCATTAAATTTGTTCAGTTGGAGCAAAAGGAGCTGACAGTGGATCCGTATGAGGCAAAATTTTCTGAATTGTCTAGGTATGCTCCCAAATTGATTGAGGATCGTGAGGAAAAAGTTAAGAGATTTCTGAAAGGGTTGGAACTGATATTAGGAAACAATTGGTGCCTTTGAATATGAGGGATTATAATGAGATTTATGAGAGGGCACATTTAGTGGAGCAAGAGCTAGTGAGAGAGCGATCAGAGTCTAAGAGACAATTGAGCTTTAGTGATATCAGAAGGGGTAAGAGACCTTATCCTAGTCAAGGTCAGACTTGGGATGCTAAGAAAAAGAGCAATTTTGGAAATTTTGGAAGAGTTAGGGATGGCCTAAATATAAGGAAAGCACCTTATCAGTCGAAGGTGTGATGGGTAGCATGGCCCAGGACCTTGTAATGGACGGCCGAAATGCTATGGTTGTGGACGACTAGGTCACCTCAAGAAAGATTGTCCACAAGAGAGGTCGCAGCTGAGTGTTGGCTCGGTGCCACAGGCACAACAGAGTACTGTTAGACCAAACCTACCAAGGAATCCTTAGAGGCCACCAGCACAAGGAAGGGTGTATGCGGTCACTCAAAAGGAAGTGTAAGCTTCCAAAAATGTCACAATTTTCATAAATGGCAAGAAGGCATATGCATTGTTTGACACGGGTGCTACGCATTCATTTATATTTGAAAGATATAGGCAATTGAGTGAAATAGAAGCTACGCCTCTTGAGACACCTCTTTGTGTTTCCACGCCTTTAAAGAATATGATGTTATCTACGATGATGTGTGCAAAATGTAAGATAACTATAGAAGAGCGAGATATGGAAATAGACCTAGTTGTGATGGTTATGTATGACTTCGATGTCATCATAGGAATGGACTGGCTCCATAAGCATAGGGCTAAGGTGGATTGCTATAGGAAAGTGATCCAGTTCATGTTGCCTGATCAATTTAGTTTTAAATCTTTTGGAGGTCAGACAAACCCCTCTATAGCCATTATCTCAATGGTAGAAGCTTGTGAACTACTTGACGAAGGATGTCAAGGATACTCAGCAATAGTAAGAGACCTTACTAAGAAAGAGGCTGAAATTGGTGAGATCCAAATGGTCAGGCATGATGTTTTTCCTGAGGAGTTGCTTAGATTACCACCAGAGCGAGAGATTGAGTTTGAAATTGAACTAATGCCTAGAACAGGACCGATATCGAAAGCCCCGTATAGGATGGCCTTAGTCGAGTTAAATGAGTTGAAGGTGCAACTACAAGAGTTGCTTGATAAGGGATTTATTAGGCCAAGTGCTTCACCTTGGGGTGCACCAGTTCTATTTGTGAAAAAGAAGGATGGGTCGATGCGTCTATGTATTGATTATAGACAGCTGAACCAAGTGACTATAAAGAATAAGTATCCTTTGCCTAGAATTGATGATTTATTTGATCAATTGCAAGGAAGTTCAGTCTTTTCTAAAATTGACTTAAGGTCAGGATACCATCAGTTAAGGATAAAGAAAGAAGACATTCCTAAGACTGCATTTAGGACTCGTTATGGGCATTATGAGTTCTTAGTTATGCCTTTTGGATTAACGAATGCACTAGCTACATTCATGGATTTGATGAATATGATATTTAAGCCTTATCTGGATCAGTTTGTAGTTGTCTTCATTGATGATATCCTGATATATTCTAAAAGACCTGAAGAGCATGAACGACACCTAAGGATAGTGTTTATCATAAGTTATTTGCCAAATTCAGTAAGTGTGAATTATGGCTGGATCAAATAATATTTTTAGGACACGTGGTGTCGGGAAATGGAATTGTAGTGGACCCTGCAAAGGTTGAGATGGTAGTGAATTGGCTGAGATCGACAACGCCAACTGAAATGCGGAGTTTCTTAGGATTGGCTGGCTATTATAGAAGGTTTATCGAAGGACTTTCACATTTGGCTGGCCCTTTAACGAAATTGACCCAAAAGAATGTAAGATTTGAATGGAGTGGAGAATGTAAAAGAAGTTTTCAGGAACTTAAAAGAAATTTGACTATCGCTCCAATTCTAACTATACCATCTGGATCTGAAGGATTCACGGTGTATAGTGACGCATCTCATAAATGACAGATGTGTTTTGATGCAGCATGGCAAGGTCATAGCCTATGTATAGAGACAGTTGAAACCTCATGAGTTGAATTATCCAACTCATGATTTGGAATTGGCAGCTATAGTGTTTGCTTTGAAAATATTGAGACATTATCAGTATGGAGAGAAGTTTGAAATCTATACAAATCATAAGAGCTTGAAGTATCTGTTTTCGCAGAAAGAGTTGAACATGAGACAGAGAAGGTGGGTGGAGTTATTGAAAGACTATGACTGTGAAATACAATACCATCTAAGAAAGGCAAATAAGGTGGCAGATGCCCTTAGTCGAAAGTCGACTATAAACATGGCTAGTCTAAGAATAATAGAGTAGAATCTGTTAAAGTCAATTGTGGATTCAGATTTCAAGTTGGAAATGGATCACCTTACTGGTATGCTTACTGCATTAAAGATTGAGCCTGAAATCATTCAGAAAGTTAAAGTTTTAAAAAAATCTAACTCGGAGATTTTGAAGATACGAAATGCTGTGTCTTTAGGGAAAAGACCAGAGTTTCAAGTCTCTGATGATAGAGTAGTAAGATTCCAAGGACGGCTCTGTGTTCCTGATAGTGAAGAATTGAGAAGGGAAATCCTATCAGAAGCACATAAGAGTAATTATTGTATTCATCCGAGGAGTACGAAAATGTATAGGAATTTACGCCAACAATTTTGGTGGAATGGCATGAAGAAGGATATAGCTAAGCATGTTTCTCAATATTTAACATGCCAACAAGTGAAAGTGAAACACCACAAACCCGTAGGACTGTTGAGACCATCGGACATGCCAGAGTGGAAATAGGAGCATGTGACGATGGACTTTGTGCAAGGACTGCCAAGGACATCAAGTGGTCACGACTCTATTTGGGTAATAGTAGATCGTTTGACTAAATCTACTCATTTCCTAGCTGTTCGTGTAGACTACTTGATGAGTAAACTTACTGAGATATATGTAAGCCAAGTGATACGCTTACATGGTATTCCTATAATGATTATTTCGGAGGGGTGACACACTTTTGATTATTTCAGAGCAGGTTGATACTGTTCCAACTATTTCGGTTGAAATTATCACCACTTCAGTGCTAGTAGACACTGCGGTGCCCCGCCCGAAGGTTGTAAGGAGCTTAGACATCTCTTTCTCGGAGGATGATCTCCTCTCCCCTGTCCTTTCACTGAAGGCATCTGTATAGGATAAGAGTCCTACTGAGACGCCGGAGCCTCCTCCTTTGACTATACAAGACAAGTTGCTTGATCTTGCCTCGGATCCTCCTCTTTCGACGGTTCGAATAGCCCCGCCTTCTACTAGGCGTAGCTCTTCTAAAAGGAGGTAATGTTCTCGTCCTCTTCTTTTGTATATATATGTACATAGGTTGCTGGAACATTAGGGGGCTTGGTGCCCCTCTTAAGCAAGCAGAAGTGAGGAACTTTGTCTTGACGAACCGGTTGGCTTTGATCGAAGGAATTGAGACTAAAATTCCTCACAACCTCTTCAATGCCATCTCTGGGAATTTGATTTTGAATTAGTGCTGGCAGGCTAATTCTGAGTAATCTAATCGGGGTAGGATTTGGGTTGGTTGGGATCCTACTGTGGTTTCCTTTGAAGTTTTATCGGTCTCGGATCAGATGATTCTTAGGAAGCTTTGATGGTTGGAGACTGGAGTGGCCTGCTATGTCTCTTTTATTCATGCTAAGCATTCTTTTTCTACTCATCGACCTCTTTAGGAGGATTTGGTGGCCAGAAGCTATTTTTTGCAAGACATGCCTTGGCTTGTTTTAGGAGACTTTAATGCTATAAAGGATCCCTCGGACAAATTGGGTGGCTCAGACCTTTGGTTACCGTACTTCGATGAATTTCGACAGTGTCTGGATCAGGCGGAGCTGGATGACCTTCGTTATGTGGCGTTTAGATACACTTGGTCAACTTCTTCAGGATCCTCTCGAAAGATGAGGAAGATTGATAGAGTTTTGGTAAACCCTTGTTGGAGCTAGGTTTTTTTTCCTTTTAGTAAGCGTCCTTCCTTGCACCTGGGATTTCTGACCACTCACCTATGGTGGTTAAAGTGAAGAACCCGATCTTGCAGAAAAGACCGTTCAAGTTCTTCTACTTCTGGATGCAACACCCGAACTTCGACTCAATTGTGAAGCAAGTTTGGGAGAATCCAGGTTATGAAGTGCCTATGTTTAGGCTGGTGCGTAAACTAAAGATATTGAAGGGTCGGCTCAAGCAGTTGAATAGAGATTCATTCGCCAACAACTTTGAAAGGACTTCTGAAGTGAGGGAAGCTTTAAAGCAAACTCAAGTTGGCCTTCTCAATGACCCCACCAACATGATCCTCGCGGACCTGGAGAGGGTTCAGCGGCGTACTTTAGTAGAGCTTAGGTCTCAGGAAGAGTCGTTCTTTAGGCAGAAAGCTCGTATAAGATAGCTCAAGGAAGGTGACCGAAACACAAAGTTCTTTCACCAGTATGTTAGTAAGAGACAACTAAGAAACAGAATTCTCTCTGTGGTAGATTACTTAGGAAACCAAATCACTGAGCCTCAACTGGTCCAACAGCATTTTGTAGAGCATTTTTGCGATCTCCTTTTGCCAAGGATGGAGCTGGACACCTCTCAGGTATTGGAGATTCAGGAGGTTATCTGCTCTCAGCTGAATGATGACCAGATTACCTTTCTTGCTCGCCTTGTGGCTGATCTTGAGATTCGAGATACTCTTTTTTCCCTTGCCAAGGGTAAGGCACCAATTCCGGATGGCTTCGCAGTTGAGTTCTTCAAGGAGAATTGGGATACGGTAGGTCAACTGGTCACAGAAGCCGTGAAGGACTTTTTCACCTCGGGGAGGCTTCTCAGGGCAATCAATAACACCATTTTGGTCATGGTTTCGAAGGTTCCCAATGTGACTACTGTTGATGACTACAGGCCTATTGCTTGTTGCAACACAGTCTACAAGATTATTATCAAAGTGTTGGCGAATAGGATTGCAGCAATGCTAAAAGACCTTGTCAACTCGTCTCAAAGTGCCTTCGTCAAGGGACGACGAATCAAGGATAATATTCTCTTGGCGCAGGAACTTTTCTCTGGGTTCCATGTCGAACCCTATTCTCCCAAGTGTGCTATCAAAGTCGACTTCAAAAAGACGTATGATACCGTGGATTAGCAATTTCTCGAGAGTGTACTACTTGCTTTTCGATTTCCTGATCAATTGGTTCACTTCATCATGACCTGTGTAAGGACTCCTCGGTTTTCCATCGCGTTGAATGGGGAGCTACATGGTTTCTTCCCTAGTGGGCGAGGCTTACGTCAGGGAGACCCCATCTCTCCCTACTTATTTACGTTGGTTATGGAGGTGCTCTCTGGTATTCTTGAGAGGTGCTCGCTATAGCCAGATTTCAGATTCTACTGGAGATGTAGGTCTACTTGCCTCACGCACTTGTTCTTCGCGGATGATGTCTTCCTATTTTGCGAGGGCCACCTACCATCTTTGAAGCTTCTCAAGGATGGTCTCCATATGTTTTCTTCTTGGAGCGAACTTCTCCCAAACCCAAGGAAAAGCGAGGTGTTCCTCTCGAGAGGCTTGCCGACCTTAAGAAATCAAATCCTCCTGGAGCTTGGCTTTGCTGAGGGTAACCTTCCAGTCCGATATCTTGGGGTACCAATCATCACATCAAGGCTCCGGAAGGCAGATTGCGTTGAGCTTGTGAGGCACATCACCTCCAGGGTACAGCCCTAAACTCATCGGTTTCTTTCTTTTGTTGGCTGACTTCAGCAAATAAGGTCAGTCCTCCATGCCATTCAAGCTTTTTGGGCAAGTGTCTTTATTCTTCCTGCAGCTGTACTGGACCAAATAGAGCATATTCTCAGACAATTCCTTTGGAAATGACCTAAGTTGGGCAGGGGGTGCCAAAGTCTCATGGGAAGATGTATGCCTTCCTAAAGTGGAGGGAGGTCTTGATAACGGAAGATTGCATGAGTGCAATAAGGCGGCCATGCTCAAGCATATCTGGAATTTATTTTCAAATACGGAGTCGTTATGGTGTAAGTGAGTCCACTCAACCTTCTTAAAAACCAAGAACTTCCGGTTAGTTAAAAAGCCAACCTGCTGCTCTTGGGCATGGAAAAAAAAATTTACAACTTAGGACAGATTGCCGACTTTGCTTCCACTGGAGGTTAAGCGATGGCTTATCAGCATCGCTCTAGCTTGATAATTGGCATCCCATGAGTCCTTTGAATTTATATTTCATGGATCCCCACATCTATAGCTCTGGTCTCTCTAGGCCAGCTTTGGTTGCCGATCTCTTCTCTAAGGATGGACAAGCTATCGGATCAAAGATTGAGTCTTAGGGTTCACCGCTTCCTTCCTTGTCTGGAACCCAAGATCGGTTCTATTGGAGGGAGGACTTGACATGCTTGTTCTCGGTGGCCTCGGCTTGGGAGGCCTTAAGGCGGAAGAAGGCCAGAGTCAATTGGCATTGTTTCATTTGGAGTAATGCCATCCTGCCTCGATACCAACTGAACCTGTGGCTCATCACCAAGAGGAGGTTGCCTACACAGTCTCTTCTCATGTCTTATGGTAGGATTGATGCTGCTTCCTGTCCTTTTTGCAATGAGGTGCTTGATTCTATCAATCATCTCTTTTTTGGTTGTCGCATTATCTCGAGTATTGTCTTCTTTTGGGCTACTAGATGCAATCTCCCCTGGACCAACAGGACTTGGGAGGAGACTCTCAGTTGGGCCATTACCTTGCTCGTCAGCAAGGATTTTTATAAGTATGTTGCCCGGTTCTCCTTTGGGGCGCTGTGTCACATCATCTGGAGGAACAGGAACAATATTCTCTTCAGGGGAGAGCCATTATCTATTTCGGCCATGAAGAAGCATCTCCTTAAGGTCATTAAGGATAAGGCCATTACCTTTAAGAATGTTGGGGACTCTCCCAGGAACAGGCGGATGCAACGCTCGTGGGATGTGGACCCCATTATCTTCACTTCCTCTGAGCGTAGTCTAACATAGGCTTATCAGTGGTTGCTTGGGTGTTTTTGCCAGGCTTGTTTCCCGTAGACTTTCTGTTGGTCGTTTTGTTGCTTTTCTCCTTCCACTCTTAATGAGCGTGTTCATTTTGAGTGTAAGTTTTTGGAGCCGTGTTGGTTGTACAGTTTGACCCCTATTAATATATTGCTTACTCTTACCCAAAAAAAAAATCCATATGAAAAAAAAAATTCATTTAAAATATGACGTCAGCGCCACGTCAACAATTTTTGTTAGTAAATCTGACGGTATTAACTTCATGACTCAATTAAACCAACTTGACAAGTTTTAGGATTTAATTGTACTTTTTGTAAATTTTAGGACTCCATTGCACTTTCTTGACAAGTTTTAGGACTTTTGCTGAACATATCCCTATTAAAATTGAATCTGAATGTATTTGTTCTACTTGTCTTTCCTTTGTATTTGCATCGCTAAAAATGAACGGTCCGAGTGCTAATTTCTAAGCCCAGTGGCACCGATTCATTCATTACATCCATTCATCCAAATGTGTGTCTGTCTTTGTTCTCTGCAAGTTTCAACAATACCATTGTGACTGTTACAAATGTGCAGGGTCGGGTAATCAAGATCATGCCGAATGCAATGAAGGGACATAAAATGCTAATAAGGAGATTCGGTTCCTATGATGAGAAGACAGGCCATAGAGGATTGATTACGACCTTTCCAAATTGGAAGATCGCCAGATCAAATACACTGTTAAAACATAAACTAATGTACAGCCAAGTGAGACTAATAAAAAGAAAAGAAAGCAATAAACAAGTTGATTAATCGCCTACCATGTCTCCTCTGTAAGATTTAACCTCCCTCTGGAAAGTTTTTTGCTTTTCTTTTTCCCTTCTCTCTCGTCTTTCTGTTAAAGTCTGTTGTCTTTTATTTAGATATATTTGTATATGCTCTCCCCTTCCTTCTTTGGATTTGGATTGCTATCTACATAATCTTTTATCATATCATCCCTTTGAGAATCAAATTTAATATGGATATCTCAATAGCGATGAGATGATCATCTTAGGGTGATCCTTTTGTTGATGGATGCTCCTATTACACTTGTAGTCTCTGAAGGATGAGAACCAACTATGTAGCATCTACATCGAGAATTCAAGTATTGTATACGTCATTAGTCCAATCGTTTGTAGGAACTACCTATAATAACGAACTTGCAAAATGGATCTGTTTATCATAAAGAGATTCGTTGTTCCTGACCCTGCTGCCTTGAAAAGGTCGTAAGGGACAAAGCCTTGTCATTCCACCAAGTGCCTCCCTCCACAAAAAAAAATAGCAGATTGCAGCGATGCTGGTCTCTTAGCCCAGACATTTTTTCAAGCTAATCTCCGCCCGTCTTTTGCTGCTGGTGGTCTCAGTGGATTAGGGGGTTACCCATCTTTCTCCTCTCTTCGGAGGCTCTCAGTTACAAAGATTCGTGGATTGACAAAGCCGAGATTGCTGCTATGTCTTTGCTAGTTTCTTTCCCGTTTCTTTCTTTTGTTGGTGGCCGTTGTTTGGGCTGCTCTTAGCCGCTATTTTGGCTCTCTTCTTTCTGGTTTATCTCTCTGTTTATGTCTTTTCTCGATGCCCTTCCACTCAACATGACTTGTTGTCATCTTCAGTGTAAGTTTTTGGTGCCGAATTCCCTCGCTGTATAGCTGTATAGCTGTATAGCTGTATAGCTTTTCATTTAAAGTCAATCATCTCTTACATTTGGTTCACGTAGGAATGCCCGTAGTGGGTAAAATCTATACCAAGAACTGGTTCACGTAGGAATGCCCGTAGTGGTTCACATAAAAGTACACGTAGAATACCAAAGGGAGTTATTCATGTTCAAGCAAGTTTCAACAATACCATTGTGACCGTTACATATGTATAGGGTCGGGTAATCAAGATCATGCAGAATGCAATGAAGGGACATAAAATGCTAATAAGGAGATTTGGTTCCTATGATGAGAAGACAGGCCATAGAGGATTGATTTTGACCTTTCCAAATTGGAAGATTGGAACGAGCGACCAGATCAAAGACATTGTTAAAACATAAACTAATGTATAGCCAAGTGAGACTAATAAAAAGAAAAGAAAGCAGTAAACGAGTTGATTAATCGCCTACCATGTCTCCTCTGTAAGGTTTTTCCTCCCTCTGGAAAGTTTTTCGCTTTTCTTTTTCCTTCTTTCTTGTCTTTATGTTAAAGTTGTTGTCTTTTATTTAGATATGTTCGTATCTACTCTTCCCTTCCTTCTTTGGGTTTAGATTGCTATCTACATAATCTTTTATCATATCATCCATTTGAGAATCGAATTTAATATGGATATCTCAATAGCCATGAGATGATCATCTTAGGGTGATCCTTTTGTCGACGGATGCTCCTATTACACTCATAGTCTCTGAAGGATGAGAACCAACTATATAGGATCTACATCAAGAATTCAAGTATTGTATACATCATTAGTCCAATCCTTTGTAGGAACTACTCATAATAACGAACTTGCCAAATGGATCTGTTTATCATAAAGAGATTCGTTGTTCCCGACCCCGCTGCCTTGAAAAGGTTGTAAGGGACAAAGCCTTGTCATTCCACCAAGTGCCTCCCTCCACAAAAAATAACAGATTGCAACGATTCTGGTCTCTCAGCCCAACCATTTTTTCAAGCTAATCTCTACTCATCTTTTGCTGCTGGTGGTCTCAGTGGATTAGGGGGTTACCCATCTTTCTCCTCTCTTCGGAGGTTCTCAGTTGCAAAGATTCGTGGATTGACGAAGCTAAGATTGCTGCTATGTCTTTGCTAGTTTCTTTCCCATTTCTTTCTTTTGTTGGTGGCCATTGTTTGGGCTGCGTCTTAGCTGCTATTTTGGCTCTCTTCTTTATGGTTTATCTCTCTGTTTGTGTCTTTTCCGATGCCCTTCCACTCGACATGACTTGTTGTCATCTTCAGTGTAGTTTTTGGTGCCAAATTCCCTTGATGTATAGTTGTATAGCTTTTGATTTAAAGTCAATCTATCTCTTACATTTCACCCAAAAAAAAAACATTTTATTCTAGATCAATTATTTGACCAAAATTGGTCGATGACATTGACATGACAATAGGTCGGTGCCGAGACATTTTTGTAATAATATTTTATTTTTTGAATTATTTTATAAATTTGTATCCTTTTTTTCTTTTTCTTTTTCCCATCTTCCTCCTCCTTCCTTCTCTCTCCTCCTCCCTCCTTCTTCCTTTGGCTCGGTGATTGGCCAACGGGAGGATTAGCCAATCGTCGGACTGAGGTGGCCCTACGAGCTCACCTGGACATCGTTGGGTGAGGGTGAGCTCGCCCAACCACTAGCGGGGCAAGCCCTCGCCAAACGCAGTGAGGGCTCACCTCGAGCTTGTGCTCAACAACAACAGGGCGAGCCCCGTCGGAGGCAAGGGTGTGAGCTCACTAACTAGTGAGGTGAGCTCACCCGGTCATCGAAGCCAAAGGAAGAAGGAGGGAGGAGGGAGGAAGGAGGAGGGAAAAAAGGAAAAGAAAAAACAAAAGAAGATAAAAAAATAATATATTTCAAAAATAAGATATTATGAAAAAAAAAAAAAAGTTGCTGGCGACAACCGGCGGCCACATCAGTGCTAGGCGGCCAATTTTGACCGAATAGACCGATCGACACAATTGTAAAAGGTTAGGACTCAATTGATAAAAAAAAATAATAAGTTTATGATTGAATTGGTATAATTGCAACAAGTTTACGACTTTTTAGTAATTTTCCAGTGGTTTCTAGCAATTTCTCTATCCACTACCTTGACAGGAGATAAGCCAATATGGATTGCCGACCAATTTGGATGCTATTAAGTAAAAGCGGATACAATCAACTTGGCAAGACTAAAACTAGACAAGACACAAAACAAGCCCCACTCTCACACCAAACTCCCAAAACTCTATGTAGTAAACTATGGAAATTGAAAACACTCCCGAAAATCAGCTTAATCATATAGAGTATCTACTAGAACGCACTACCAACTATAGTGAATTTATTCAAATCGAAGGTAGTACCTAAGCCAATCTACCCCCTGTGTCGAAAAGAACCTTGGATGGTGGAACACCTATTCCGCCTTTGTAATTGGACAAACCAGGTATGATCAAATCCCGAACTCAACATCCGGATTGGGTAATAAAGTCCTCCGGGTGTAATGCTCCTCCACAAAGCTGGGTTTTTAACCCCCTCCTCTTCGACCAAAAAAACCCTCCTCTTTGGGAGGTTTTGGGTTCGATGTGCCTTGCTCTTGTAATTAGGCCCCGCTTTAATGAAATGAAAGTATCTTTCCAATCAATAAAAAAAAAAAAAAAAAATTAGCATAACAGAAAGTGGGAAGGTGATTGTTCTCCAGAAGAAGAATTGCATGAATATTCTAAATTCAGCACATGACGAAACTCATTAAGGAGTACACGTTAGCCAGGGAATGTAACGAGTCTCCCGATGTATCAATTTAGTAAAATATGTCCAGGAGCAGTTCGACATCCGAGTTCCACATGTTGATTTTGGTAAAATCCCTCGACAAGACAGGCCACCGACCTCTTGGATTTAGTCAGATATTTCTACAAGCTGCCTCGGTACTTGCCGATTGTAAGTGTGAATTCTCAGCACGTTACGATGGGCTCACGCAATCAAACGCCTGTATTTGTCGTTAATACCAGAATTCTAGAATCAATTAAACATTGAAAATCTTTTTTTCCTGCATAAATGAAAGAAACACAGTAGGTATTGTGTGTGAAAGCAAACCATGTATCCTGCATCTGCGTTTTTGCACATGCTGGCCATGATTGAAATCATGTGAGGATGGATGATCTTACTTAAAGATTAATGACGAGTGACGTACTTAGAAGGCCTTCTGATCTATTTTCATCCCCAAGCAAGATGAGAAAAAAAGGTTATGCTAAAATGTGACATTTCTGAAAAATATAAAGTCATTTTTTAGAAAATAACAATATTTTTCAATGTTTGCTGAAATCTTGAAATGAACTAGAAAATATTTGTTGCTATTTGATGTTTGATTTGATTTTTGGAAAAAAATTACCAATAAAATTCAATTTTGCAATTATTTTTATTTGTATTTTCTGTTTTTAAATTTTCTTTTCTTTCCTTTTCTTTTTGTTTCTTTTTTAGTCAGTTGTCAGCCTCAACGATGGCCAGCGATCGACCACAAGCGAGCTTGAGCCTTGCCACAAGCCGATGAGGCTTGAGTTTGCTAGATTCCTGTGAGGTCAAGCCTCGCCTAAACCAACAAGTTCAAGCTTGCCCCATAAAGAAGCAAAAAAAAAAAAAAAAAAAAAACGGAAGGAAAGGAAAACAAAACAAAAGAAAAGGAAAATAGAATTAAAAACTAAAATAATGAAAAACTAAATTTTTAAAAATAAAAATAATAAAGGAAAAGGTTTTTGATGAAAGAAAATGCTTGGTCTAAAGGTGAAAGAAAGAAAATGAAAAATGGATTTCCTCTTTTCAGAAAAGGAAATTATTCTCTCCACTAGATGGAAAATATCTACTTAATTAGTTTCTTTTTCGTGAATTAAATGTCGGAAAATTCTAAAAATATTTTTTAAAATATTTTTTGTAAAATAAAAGGAGCCTATCTAACATGTTTTAATAGGAAAAAAACATGGCTTACCTGCTTGACATGCTTTATTAGGAAAATGGGGATCATCTCAACTTCTATTACACATCTGCCTCTACATCATTGCATCAAAGGAGTCACGATTTTGCTAGTCACCTTCCAGATAATTCTGGCATTGGTTTGGGTAACTTGCACCCAGAAAATCTATTTGTCCAATCAGCGGCTTTCTCTCATCATCTAGCACTTTTTCCACGATCATACCATACAGATCAAGTTGGACACGATATCCAACGCTTGTGAAGGTCTGAAGGCAACATGAGTCCACTAACTTTTCAAAGATATTCAGCTTTTCCAAAAACTGTGACTTATTGCGACCTTGAATTATGACTAAATATTTTTAATTTTCAGCATTTAATATCTCCGAACGCTCTAGATATGAAAGGTCCTGCCTTTTAAGAAAGCGCACCCAAAGACGTTCAAGTCTTCCGAGAACGCCAAACCTACGAAGAACCTCCAAATCTGAAAGGCCTAGCATTCCATTGTGGTCAGAAAATATGCCAGTTCGCTAAGGGACGAAAATGGTTTGTCCAACTCACTGGAATTATCGCCGTGGATAGTCAAGCTTCGCTTGCCGTGGATAGTCAAGCTTTCCAAGCTATCCAATTTGTCAAGACCTTCAATTTTCTGTATTTTTACGCAATCCAGAGCACATAATACACTAAGAAGATTTAATTGGGAAAGGTCCAGTTTTCCCAAGGACTTGCAGCGAATGATGTCTAACCTTTTCAATGACACTTTGATATCTTCAACTGCCTCCTGTGGGGTTAAGAACTCCAAAGCTTCACATCCCGCAATTTCAAGCTCCAGTGTTGTTGAAGGAAGCTCTGGTATGGATACGAGATATTTGCAGTGATGAAGTCGTAGTTGCTTTAGATGGCTCAAGTGAGAAAATGAAGGCAATTTGGCACTCTTACAGGTGACACTGACAACTGTTAAGTTGGAAGGAAGCTCCGGCAGCTTTGGAAGCTCCGCACAACCGCGCAAATCAAGGCTTTGGAGAGAAGTCAGATCACAGATCTTTACGGTTACCTCAGTCAGCTCTGTGCACCCCGAAGCATCCAACTCCCGGAGCTTTGTCAACCTTCCAATAGCATCTGGTAGCCTTTTAATGCCAGTATCACTAATATTCAGAATTCCCAAATTCTGCAAGTTTTGTATGGATTCTGGTAATTCAGTAATCTCTGTTTCGGCTATTACCAGTTCAGCCAATGATTCCAACTTAACAACTGAGTCACGGTTCAGTATCAATTGTGGACAGCTCTGTAACGATAAGCGCTGCAACTTCACAAGGGACCACATGCTGTTTGGAATGTTTTGTATATTAGTCTGATCTAGGAAAAGTTCCTTCAGTCCTTTCAAGTTTCCCACTTCTGGCGGCAGCTCCTCGAGGGACGAACAACCACTCAAATCAAGGGAAACGATGGTCTCCAACATTCCAATAGTAGGGTAAATTATCTTCAGTTTGTTACAATTTCTGAGGATCAGAATCTCTATATGTTTAAATTCTGAGAGAAAGAAAATGCTTTCTAAAGAACAACCTGTAAGGTTGAGCACTTTCAGTTTCACCGCTGACTGCAAGAAAGAAAGTGTCATGGGGTTAGCTAGAAGTGGTTTTTATTGAAAGAAGAAGAAAACAACGCTTTCCCATCTTACCTGGATAAATTTCCATCCTATCCAGTTTTCAGAAATCATGCTTCTCGAGAAATCCAGTACGGCTAATTCCTTTACAGCAAAATTCTCTACCTTCAGTTTTTCAGGAAATCTCTCCCATTGAAGCCATCTTAATTTGGAAAATATTATATCGAAATCTCCCACAAAATTTGCGTCGCTTACGCTAAGGAACCTTAAGCTCACCAAATTTTTAAATTGTTCACTTCTGTAGTCAACGGTTTGCCTTGAGTTGCCTTTGTCAAGAGAAAGCCCCCGAATATTTGCTGCTCCCTACGAATAAAAGAACAAAAGAAACTAATATGACTTCGCTCTCAAATTGCAAGAAAAAGAGTGCATACATTACTCTTATAAAAAAAGCAAAAATTGGCATATTCTTTTTGCTATTAACATACATATACTAATGTAAACGCACAGGCCATGCATGTCTTAAAATTCATAATCAGATCACTATCGCAGCTTCCTAAGAATAAAAGAAAAAAAAAACTAATATGACTTTGCTCTCAAATTGCGAGAAAAAGAGTGCATGCATTACTGTTATAAAAGAAAAACAGAAAAAGAAAAATTAGCATATTCTTTTTGCTATTAACATACATATACTAATGTAAACGCACAGGCTATGCATGTCTGAAATCTGATTTTGAAACATAGTCCTTAAAATTCATAATCAGATCACTATCAAGACACCTAATTGTTTTTTTTTTTTTTGTGACTAGGGAACCCGCGCACCATACCAACACGAACAGCCCGAAAGGCCCAGGGTAACGGGGATAAACCCCGGGGGCAACCGTGCTAGTCACCATACACGTGTCACTGGGTAAGTCACCTTGCAACGCCTGGGAATCAAACTCCTTCCCTTGCGTTAGGGGGAGAAGCTTGTCGCCAGCAGCGCCACCCAGGTGGGTGGTTAAGACACCTAATTGTTAAGGCATAGGTTTAGAGTTTTTTTTTTTTTTTTTTTTTGGGTCAAAGTCATAGAATCAGAGTTAAGGGGGTCTTTTTTTAAAAAAGAAACTGAAGGCCTCCTTTAGTACAGTATTGCAGATGTACTGCCCTAGTTCTCTGTTGAAGTTTTAGAGGTAAATCTTTTTAATGAGACTGATCTCACTTATCTATAAGGGACTGTCAAACAACATTTAACAAATAAGAAATTCACCGCAAGGTGAGCCTTTGAGCAAAGTATGGACAAGTAACGATAAGAGCAATTGTAATTTTAATTTATAAATAGTAATAGGTTTAGCTTTTAAAGATTAAGAACATTTATAATGGGAAAAGAACAAAATTGGAAGCAAATTTTAATAAATAAAAAAACCGCTAAGGGCAATTTTGTCTATGCGGTAAAACTGGAGAGGATGTAGTCAAATAGAGTGCGGAAATAGCCCCACTAAAGTCTAAAGATACTAAGAAATAAGTCAAATTTGAAGTATTTATACCAATATCAATCGTTTAATTACAGAATAATGAATAATTTTCTTTATGCACAAGATGGAGACAAAAGTTTTAAGTTATGTTTACTAGAAGTTCTAAAACTTATTACGCAAGTACAATTGAATCATAAAATTTATAAAAAAAAAAATACAATTAAGTTCTAAAACTTGTCGTCATTTTAGCATTGTGTTTCATGTTTTAGCCACGTCATCACCATGTTAGGAAAAATATTAAAAAGAGTCTCGTCAGCATTTTCCCTTAGTCTAAATGGATGGAGTTAACGGAAGAACTCCATTGTACTAGAGGAGTCTCTATTTTAGTTATTATTCACTAGTCAAATTCTACATTATGCTGATATATAGTTATGTTGTTAGCAAGTGCTCTTAGATAACAAGTAAAGCCAAGCCCATGGGATCGAGAGATTTTTAATAATTAAGAAAATATAAATAAATTTAGGTAGCATAATTTTCAAGAAATTAATTAGTGGGTTATTACTTACGAGTGATACGAAATTGCATGAAACTTCTTTTCCATGAACTACTTTAGTGAAAATAGGGGATTTAAGTTTAGTACTTCGGTACCTGGCTTTTCTTATTTTATCGCAAATGAGTTTCTTGATTTGTCCACGATGTAAAAGTATAGGATTCCTTAATCTACTTATTTCATGTCTATGATTCAAGCAATTTACAAAACACAAGTTTCACGTATATCCGCAAGGATGTTTAAACTAAAGTTCTGGTCACTACATTAACATATTCAATTGAATAACTACTTGAAAAAATTAGCGACGTTATTGTATGCCCAAGCCGAACAGTGAGTGCCCCGCGAGGACGGGGACTGGTCGCTCCTTAGGATGCAATGATGGGCAAAGCTCCACCTCACTATTAAGGGCCATGACTTGGTAAACTTTAACACTCGGTTAAGGTGGAGGGGTTAGAGAGGAAGAGAAAATATGTAAAAAGTTTTCCTAGTTTGGTAGGAGAGATTAAGTTCAAGGGATTTGAACATAAGGGATTTGGAGTGATTCGCATCCCAAATTTGCTTGCTCTTTCTAATCTCCTCAAATGACTCAAAAAGGAATTAAGAAGGGATACTTGCACAAATGATCCATAAACTTTAACCCAAGGTGTAATGCCGTCTATGAACTTTCAATTTGTTTAATGTGATCATTGAATTTTTTTTTCAATGTGTAATATTATCCTTAAACTTTTAATTTATTTAATATAATTCCTGAATTTTTAATATATGTATATTGAAAATTTAAAGATGACAGTATACATTAGGTCGAAGTTTGGAGATTATTTGTGTCATTTTGTGAATTAAGAAAGACACAAATATTTTTGTGTCTCTTCATATATGCCCCGATCTTGTGTATAAAAAAACTGTCTTTGATAAGGACAAGATAGTAATGATAATATGATTAAAGTCCTTTCCGTTCTTTCTCCTCTTTAACCAAACATGAAAGAATAATGATGGGGTGACCGCACGGTTACTCCTTGGAAAGTAACGGTGCTCCCCAACCACAAGATTTTTCAAGGGAATCGGACAACTTGCTTGTCAGGTTTCCTTGAGAAATCTGTGAATCCCACTCAGTGGGATTCTTTAGATTAAATCAAATAGAAAAAAAGAACATCTTGGGGAATTGAAGATAGCTTTATTGAAAGCATTATCAACATGAAGTATTTTAAATACCATGTAAAAGATTAGTTCAAACATTTTTATTATAAGACAAATGAATTTAGGATTTCTTTTGACAACATCATTATGTGTAACATTTTTCTCATTTGCATTCGTGAAAAAACTATATTCATCATTTAACAAAATGAATACAATTACTAAAATTTATAGTATACAAAATTTGTTTGATTAAACTTTTTGCCTCACTCCCTTATATTTTGTATAGCCCAACTTTTTCATTGTGCTAGCCAAAATTTTAATTTAACATATCGTAACTAGATAAGTATATATCGTGTCTAAGTTCAACAAATACCACAACGAGACTCATTGTTGTGTACAAATTTTTTTTACTTGTTCAATAATGTTTTGGTATCTCATTAAATTAGTGAAATACACATGTGGGTTACTAATATGACTTTCTTTATATCAATAATATGTGAAAATATTGTCACAAGTTAAATATTACTAACACCGACAAATAACATGCAATAAGACACATGCATCGGAATCACGTGTCGGAATTTCAAACTTGCATGTTGGAATTCCTTACTCGCGTGTCGAAGAGTATCGAGAGAGTTGATCAAGTATTAAATTTACCAATACGTGTTGACCGAGTATCAGAGAGTATCGAAGAATATCCAAGAGTGTCATAAATATGTCAGAATGTCAACACGACTTAAAAGCTCTTAAAGAGTGTCAGTGCTTCCTAGGTCACAAGCACATTATAAAAGAATTGAGTTTTACATTTACATAGTTATTCAAAGCTATTTAAAAAAGGTCACAAACATCAAAGATATTTCCTTTTTGTTAATTTCATTATCTATTTGAAATAAGAATATTTTCAAGTTTCTTTCTAAATTTGCTACCCGGTTGCCAATATCCCCTCAAAGGTCATTTATGGTTGAAAAGGCACCGTTATTCATGGAGAATAACGGTGCTGTCAGCCCAGCAGCGTCCGACATGAAATGACCAAATTTTCTTCATTTCCTTGCTTTCCTTTTATAAGCATCCAAAGCAATGATAAAATCACACCATTTCCTTTCTTTTATCTTTTCTCTTGAGGTCATTATCTGAATCCTTTCCATTACCAGACCGAGTGTAAAGTTTAAGATTTGAGGAGAAACTGACCACTTTCTAGCTTAAATTAACAACAGTCTAGTCCCACTCACTTCGATAATATAATGCGAGCACAACAATAAAACTAGAACCAACATTATTTAGAGGATTAACATAGAGGATTAACATCATTTAAAACAAGAAAACGTGGACTGTGGAAGGAAAAGAAAGATGTGCTGTTACCTCTTTTTCGTCTAGCATTTTTAAAGCTTCCTCGGAGTCCCACAGTCTGCGGCCATTGTCAGCCTCCTTGCAACGTCCTTCACGAACAATATTCCTACCAAAATCTCTCACTTCATCATGCATTCTAAGCTCATGATTATCTCCGATTTTTATCAAAGACATAAATATCAGTTCTTCAATCCCCAACTCCAAATAGAAGTCACTGGTGTCCCACATACAGGATGCAGTTCTCACATCACTCCCGACTAGAAAACTAGCAATATCCAGAAATATTTTCTTTTGTTCAAATTTCAATGCGTTATAAAGTATCTCCAAAATCTCTTGCATTTCCATCCGAGGCAACTCTTGCGACTCTTGCAATAACCGTGGCAACTCTTGCAATTGCCGCAACCTTTGCGACTCTTGCAACTTTTCTTTAGTCTCTTCCCATAATGCTTTACTCTTGCCACATAAATACGAACCTATAACCTCGATAATCAAAGGAAGCCTACGAACAGTAGATATCACTTCACGAGAGAGTTTTGAAAATGTATCAGGCAAAGAGTCCATTCGAAATGCATGTCTAGCAAAGAGGATCTCAGCTTCATCTATTTCCATTGCTTTATGCTCGTGCTTGTAGTCCACTTTAGCCCAATCAAGAATACTCTTTTCTCTTGTGGTAATAATGATTCTGCTTCCTGGACCAAACGAGTTCCGTTCTCCAAGTAACTCCTTCAATTGATCATTAGTATCCACATCGTCAAGAAGAATAAGGACTTTCATGTTTCTAAAGCTCGATGAGATGGTAGCACTTGGTTGCTCATTACCATGCTCAATACCGTTGCATTTCCATGACTCTGCAACATTGGGTATGAAGCTACAATGGTCGAACTGTTGAGAGAGCTTGTTGTAGATGACTTTAGCAAGAGTTGTCTTACCAACACCACCCTCTCCATGGATTCCAACATATAGGGTAGAACCACAACTATCTAAAAATTTCATAATCTTTTCTAGGGACTTTTAATCCCAACTGAATTCTCAGTAATAACTGGTTCGAGCGCTTTCTTCAACTCTATCAAAACTTTTCGGACGACCGATTCGACCAATTGTCCTTCATCCCTGTCAAATAAAACAAGATTTCAAATACATGGCAACAAGAATTTGATATTGTATCTGAGGAGAGCATAAAAGCAAATAAACAAGTTAGTTGTCGCTTCCCCCGCATCGATATCTTATCTTATCTGCTAAGATAAAAGTGGGTATAGCAATCACAGGATTTCTCCAAATGACAAACCCCGTTGACTTCTCTTGTTTGGAAGTCTAACGACTTCTAATGAACTAAAAAGAAACTTGTGGCTAATGAATTTTGAAATTTGCTTATCTAGTGGATTCGGATCAAAATTTGAAATTATTGGCCTATTGAAAAGGAGAATTACCAAAAAGTCCTAAACGTATTACAATTGTGTCAATTTAGTCATAAACTTTTTTTTTGGCCAATTTAGTCCTAAAACTTTTATAATTGTGTTGATTCAGTCTATCGGCCAAAATTGGCCAGCCGGCACTAACATGGCGTCAACTAACGAATGCTGATGTGGCAATATTTTAATATTTTTAATACTTTTATATTTTTTATTTTTTAAATATTTTTTGAATTATTTTTTTCCCACATTCTCCTTCCTCTCGCCGGGCGAGGCTGACCTCATCAACCCTCGCTAGCCACCGGTGAGGCTTGCCCTGGCCAGCCACTGGTGAAGGCGAGCCTCGTCCAATGACGGTGGGCCGCCATCGCCACATCTGGCAAGGCTCAGCCTCGCCCAACCATGGCGAGGTCAAGCCTCGCCGTCCCTGGGCAAGGAGCCTCATCGGCCACCAACGATGTCGACCCTTGCCTTGGTTGGGCGAGGCCCTTTGGATCTAGCGAGGCTCGACCTTGCCCAACCATGGTGAGGATCAACCTTGCCAGTGCTAGCAAGCTCGGCCCCGCCAAATCTAGCGAGGACCTCGCCAACCCTCGCCTCCAGCCCGCTAGGAGAAAGAGAGGAAAAAGAATTAAAAATTCAGTAAAATATTTAAAATTCAAAAAAATATTTAAAAAAATATTTAAAAATTGCCCCGTTAGCATTCGTCGAACGCCCGGCATCCACGTCAACACCGACAGGCCAATTTTTTGGATGGACTAAATTAGCCCCTAAAATAGTTTAGAACTGAATTGGCATAATTACAATAGGTTTAAAAAAATTTTGATAATTCTCCCGTTGAAAAAGATATATTACGAATGACAATAGAAAGTAATTTACCCTACATGATAAGAGCTATCACAAAAACACAGACAGAGGGAGAGGTGCAGATATAGGACGTTTATACTCACCCCACTTTTGCTACAAGCAATATCTCGCTAAAAGAAGAAACTTAACAAGGTTTTGGTGAAAAAGATTTGAGTACCCAGCAGCGATTTCATCTGATTCCCATCCTTTCAAGGAGCTGATTTCTTTGAGCACTTGTTTCCGTTCCTCCGCAACCACTGGGTCACAAACATCTACTTCACATCGGACGTCAGCGGGTTTCACTCTGTAAAATATGGGCAAGACTACATGCCCCGAGCTATCATTCGTGCACTTCATTACCTGAACCAGTTCATCGAGGCACCGTCTGCTGGAATCGTACTTTTGAGACAGAATCAGGATTGAAATCTTGCTGCTCTTGATGGCTTTCAACCCAATCTTCTCGTGTCGGGGGAGCCAATAGTAGTTTCTGAATACACCGATCCCGGCGTCGACCATGCCTTTGTAGAGGCTATCGGCGAAATTCTTCAGAGCACCTTTGCCGCTGGAACTCAGGAACACCTCGCATTCACAAGCTTTCTTCCTGTGGAGTTGCTCGTACGCGATCATAGATAGAACGACCGGTGCGACGAACGCGGCGAAAGAATCTTTCTTGGCCCTCAATTTCTCCTTCAAGTCTGAATCTAAAAGGAAATCAAAATGGCTATCCGGGAACAATGTTTGAAACGCCTTTATGTCGAGAAAATATTGCACACGCCGGCGCTTCCACGTCACCATGAGGGCGAACCATTCATAAATCGACAAGCGGCGCCGCGTTGCAAGGATGGGTGCCACAGGCAAAGCCTCTTTCCTATTTTCTCTCTCTCCACTGTTCATTTTCCCCGACAAGGAATTTTTCTCTCTCACGGCTCCTTCGGCAATCCCGTCGACTCCGGAGACAAACCGCAAGCTCGCTCGAGCTCTCGGCCTAGAGTTTCCTTTCTGCAGTGATCGCGCTTGAAGACGACGTCCGTCCGACCGGTGATGACCTCCTCGGCGGAGTCGAGCAGCCCGAACTCGCCGGACGAGTCGCCGCCGGCCGCCGGCGGCGTTTCCTTGTCGTCGTTGGCGAAGAACTCGAAGGTCTTGGCCTTGAGGCCGAGGGCAAATTTCTGGAACATGTCGGAAATCTGTGGCGGCTTGAGGCTGCGCCGTTTATGTCCTCCATTGATCAAAGAACATGAGAGAGAGAGAGAGTGAGAGGCCTACCCCGGAGAGACGAGAGAGAAGAAGAGGAGAGTGATGATGTTAAAACGCAAACGAGTTGGCTAGATTTGTTTGTGATCTTTCTGTGACAAAAAGACGCGCGTCGGGAAAGAAAAACCCACGCGCGCCACGTTCGTTACGTGTGAATCGCTGAATCGTCCGGCTGAAGTGGGTTCAGTTTAAGCAATATTTTCTCCGTGCTGCTCAAGTGATGCCACGTCAATTCTATACAAATCCATTCAACTAGTGACATGTGTCACAATTGGATTCACACGTCAGACACCCTTGCATCCTCTCTCTCTCTTCATTCGTCCTAGAGTCTCTCTCCTCTCTTCTGTGTCTTTAGGAAAAGAACAAAGCCCACTTTCTTTTTTTCTAAAAACTCTTACTTGGCGTACGTTATGTCCCGCATTGCTTCAGAGAAGCCACGACCTCTGTTTATAAGCCTCCGGGGCTGCTCTCATCTCGCGAGTTCTCTTTTGGGGATAAGAACCTTAGTCGATCGTATCCCGAGCTTAGGCTCACTACCCCCGGCACATCGCCACCATCTTCACCTACTTCTTCTCTAGCCTCCAGCGCCATCATTTCCTATCCAAGTCCTCCTGCACCGTCGATGCTCGCCTCGACCAGGAAACCAAGGCCCTCTAACACTGCCTCATCAATTGTCTTACATTCGTCGAAGGGAAAAAAGTAGAAGCGTATAAGTGAAGAGAGAGAAGAGAGATGCACTGCCTCATCAATTGTCTTACATTCGTCGAAGGGAAAAAAGTAGAAGCGTATAAGTGAAGAGAGAGAAGAGAGATCCTACATTCGTTGAAGGGAAAAAAGTAGAACCGTATAAGTGAAGAGAGAGAAGAGAGATCCATTGTCTTACATCTGTTGTTGTCCATGGTGGAGTGAAACTAAGAAAAAGGAGAAAAGTAAAAGTGAAAGTAAGAAGAAGGAAAAAAAGTAAAAGCTTATAAGTGAAGAGAGAGAGAGAGGTAGGCCAAATGTGACAAGTGTTTGCTCAAATGTTGTCCAATGTGGAGTGAAAGTAAGAAGAAGAGAAAAAAGGTTAAAAAGTAAAAGCGCATAAGTGAATAGAAAAAGAGAGAGGTAAGCCCAAATGCGATACATGTCGCTCGTTAAATGAAGTGAAAGTAAGAAAAAGAGAAAAATGTTAAAAAGTAAAAGCGCATAACTGAATAGAAAAAGAGAGAGGTAGGCCCAAATGTGACACATGTCGCTCGTTAAATGAACTTATGTCAAAATTGACGCAGTATCACTTAAGCACCGGGTTGGAAGCACTTCCTACTTGCCTTGACCAACGATGGAGTGAAAGTAAGAAGAAGAGAAAAATTTTAAAAGTAAAAAGCGTATAAGTGAAGAGAGAGAAAGAGAATAGGCCCAAATGCAACACATGTCGCTCGTTAAATGAACTTGTGTCAAAATTGACGCGGCATCACTTAAGCACTGGGTTGGAAGCACTTCCTATCCAAGTCCTCCCACACCCTCTGCGTCGATGCTTGCCTTGACCAAGAAACCAAGGCCCTCCGACACTGCCTTCACCTAATCCATTGTCTTACATTCATTGTTGTCCAAATCCAACGTGTGTCGTCCACGGTGGAGTGTGACCAAGAGACCAAGGCCCTCGACACTGCCTTCACCTCATCCATGGTAAAGTGAAAGTAAGAAGAAGGAAAAAAAGTAAAAGCAGTAAAAGCGTATAAGTGAAGAGAGAGAGAAAGAGGTAGGCCTAAATGCGACTCGTGTCGCTCATGAACCATCGTCCATGGTGGAGTGAAAGTAAGAAGAAGAGAAAAAGGTTAAAAAGTAAAAGCATATGAGTGAAGAAAGAGAAAGAGAGGTAGGCCCAAATGCGACATATCATTCGTTAAATGAACTTATATCAAAATTGACGTGGCATCATTTGAGCACCGCGTTGGACGCGCCAACCCGGTAGAAGTTAAATGGACTAGGCTAAGAAGCTGTAAGCACATGCTGGCACACCACCTCGCAAATTTAATTAAAAGAAAGCTTGCAAGTGGCCGAGTGAATTTTACACTCATCACTTTTTCTCTGAATTAAACGTATGTGCTCACATCCATTCGACAGAGGGTGAAGATGGACAATTCATCGAGCCGACCTGGCCACCACCAACTCACTAGGCTCTCTTCCAATGAAACAAGAAAATAAATAAAGCGCCCTTTGTTTCGCAAAATAAAGAAATTTTTTTTCTAATTTTTCAACGTTTGACTCACCAAAAATAAATAAATTAAGGAAAATATTTTGCCCAAATCAAGCACATGCTCCTTAAACTTATTTGAATTTTTTCATTTTCTTTTATTTTTTTCATTAAAAATTTATTTTAAATTATTTTATTTTATTTTTTATCATTTTCTTTTCTTTCTTTTTCTTTTTCTTTCTCCTTCAACCGATCACCATGCTGGCCTTAGACAAGCTCATCCCTCGCATATGACTAGTCAGCAGCCATTGCGAATCAGCAGCTAGTCAAGGAAGAAAAAAAAAAAATTCAAATGTTTTAGTAATTTTCCTTAAGAAAATAAAATCAAGATTTTTATACCAAATGGTGGAAAATATTTTTAACTTATTTTCAGATTTCAGTCAAATATCAAAAAATATTGTCATTTCTCTAGAAAAATATTTTCCTAAAAAATATTCTCCAAAATTTCACATTTTTCATGAAGTAAACAAAGCCTATATAAAGACCTTCTAACCTTCTTTTTTGTGGATTTATTTACGTGATGGTATATAAAATACTAATGAAATGTAATCAATCAAAATGAAATTCTAATTGGAGTTCTCTAGAGAGAGAGATCATTGCGTTGCGAAAGCCTATTTTTAAATTGCCAGGTAATATTGTGCAATGTCCCTCTCTCTACGACTTGGACCAGTATCTTTGATCAGATAAGTCATTTCTTGACTGAGGGCAAGGCTGACGGCTATTTGGGCATGTGAGCAGCCTTGCCATCGAGGCCAAGAATTTCTTACTTCTTTTATTATTATTATTATTGAAAAAAATTCGAATACACTTATTCTTTTTATGATTTTTCGGTCAAGCTACTAAAAGTGTTCATTACCTATAATTATGACAAAGATAATCCGTACATTGAGAATTATAAAATTTCTTTAGTAATGTTGAATAAGTATTTATGGGGCACGCCCATTAGTAAATTATTTTTCTTCTTTCTTGTTATAATATTCCTGTCTCAATTATCTTAGGCTTTGTATTTGGTCGTTCAAATTTCTAAACAGGATATGACTAGATAGGATATGATAATAAATCCATGAATTTCTTCATATCCCATCAACTGTTTTGTGAACTACGGATTTAAAGTCAGATATTCTAATATCCTATCCAATCTACTGTTTGGTGGACTACAGATTTAAAGTCGGATATCTTCAAATCTTATTTAATCTATCGTTTGGTAAACTACGGATTTAAATTCGGATATTTTTAAAAACAATAACATTAGGCAAGTATAAATTTGTAGGTTTAATATTTACAAAATCATCCAAAACAATATATCTTTTTCAAATTAATAGATTCTCATCAAATTTCATGATTACGCATCATAATAATCTTTTTCGTTCCTTTGAAATAATCTTTTGGACACCCCCTTTAACATCAAACGTTTTTAGAATAACCTCAATTTCAATATATTCTTTACCCAATATATATTCACTTTGAAACATGAATTCTTTTTCTCTCTTACAAGTTTTCATTTGTTTCCATTTTGTTATAGGTCCAATACCAAATTAAACAAATGCCCAATTAGAACAAAGCATAAAGTCCAAAGTTCATTCGTTTTTTTTTTCCAGCTATCACGAGGATGCAATGATAGTTAATCACGTTAACGAACGATCTCTGAACAATTCGCATTTGTAAAGTACATTACATTTGTTGAATATCGGCTGCATTTTGACCAAAGTAAACTCATGTTCACGTCCATATAAAGCAGTAGATGCGAACTATCTTGACTTAAGGCTTCTTTTTAAGTTCATGGCTAGGTTTTTTGCCAAAGAGACAGAGAAACTATTTATGAAAACAAAAGACAAAGGCAAGAAACATGGTAGAAAATTTAATGATGGAAGATAACATGGTAGAGAAAATTTAATGATGAAGATAACATGGTAGAGAAAATTTATAATGATAAAGTCATAATTCAAACATCATATAGGAAATATATGTCTCAATAATGACAAATCAACACCATATTACGCATGTCTAATAGAAATGAGAAAAAAAAAACATCTTATAGAGCAAGTCTTGCAACAATGGAAAACAAATGATTTTTATAAATAATATGAAATCATACAACTCCTCCATGTCCTCGACTTGCATTCCACTCATTAAACATTTGTACTGCCAAATTTTGCCTCCATGTTGCCCAATGATCCGATGGCTCAACAACATCAATTGTTTCCACATCTTCAATAGTGGTAAACTTCATCTAACTATGCCTCGATTGGATCAATAGCCATTTCTCTTCTTATCAAGTTGTGCAGAAGGCAACAAGCTATGATTATTCGACCTTGCGTTCTAATTGGATAAAAAGATGGACTCTTAAGAATAGCCCACCGTAACTTAAGTAGATCGAAGCATCTTTCTATGACATTTCTAGCTTGAGAATGCTTCAAGTTGAAGTACTCCTCGGGTGAATTTGGTGTACGACCTTCTGTCCACTCAGATAGATGGTATCGAGTACCTATATAAGGAGCAAGAAAGCCCTCCCCATTTGTGTATCTAGTATCTACAAGATAATAATTACCTAATAACAAATGATGATATTATTAATTGTCTTAGAACCTGTAAAACCTACAATACATAGAATGCAATATATTGATAAAGGTTTATCTTACCAACGGGGATCTTTAAACCATTGGGTTTAACTATAGCATCTCGAAGCACTCTAGAATCCGCTGATAAGCCTTCCCATCCAGGTAAAACATAAACGAATCTCATGTCACGTGAGCAAACTCCTAATACATTGGACGTAATCTCACCCTTTCTATTTCGGTACCTCAGTTTATCAACCTCTAGAACATGTACCTTTATATATGTGCCATCTAATGCTCCTAAGCAACCCTAGAAACATAAAATTAATAAAATAACATTCTCTTTAAAGTATTAAATTAGTCCAGGAAATAGCATAACAAACATACCTTAAACCACTTCCATCTCTCATCGGCACATTCCTCTGGAACTGGTTCAGGTGAGACAAGAAACATACTATGCATTCTTATCACCGCATTTAAAACTAAGTTAAAATACCTACTTATTGTCTCCCCAGACCTCATAAATCTGAACTTGATGACTCGATTTTTCACGTGATGGGCAAGTATATGTAGAAACACGGCCATTTGTTCTTCTATAGTTACAAGTCCATCTTCTTTTAACCCACCAATTGTACGTGCCAACTCGCATAGTAGAGTAAATGTACGTCTATCCATCCTAAGTTGTTCCACACAATTCAAGTCATTGCTCTTAATGAGGCAGTCAAGATGATCTAAACGAGCTTGGATTCTAATAAATGTCCGATCCTTCAATATATGCTTGCGATAGTGCCTTTCTGCAACAGTGGACACTACTAGCATATACTTCATACACAAAAGCAACATTTGGAGGCTCATCTCCTCTAATATAAGAATGGTGAAAATTTCCTCTCTATCATTGTGATCCATTTCTAATGAGAAAAAAAAAATAACATTAGACAAGTACAAATTAATAGGTTAGATAATAGAAAAAATATATAAAATAATATCCTTTTTCAAATCAATAAATTTCAAGGAGGTTCTCCTTCCTCCTTGGAGCAAGGAGAAAATCCTCGATCTCGTGGATTTGCTTCGGCTGTTTTTCAAAGCCAAACTTTCAAGCATACCTAGCGAACATTCAGGTATATAATTCGTGCATTCTCACCACTCCCAAATCACTACCACATCAATTGTTTCATGGTATACTATATAGAGACTTCGAGCATTGAAATATGCTAGACTAGGTTTTTGATCTATTAAAAAATATTCTAAGCTTCTTCTGTTTTGGGTATTTGCCCCTTTCCTAACTAGATTTCCCCCGATTAAGTTAATGGTATCATGAAAACAATCTCTAGAATGAAGACAGGTGTGATGTTCTCAGTTTAGTAGGCGCTGCATAAGCTATTTCATAGCCAAGAATCTATTAACCTGCGACATGTGCATATTGTTATTTGCAGATTTTGCATTAGACATCACTTCCCTAAAATTTATGAAGTGAAAATTGAGAGCGCACATACGAAAAATATCCTAGTGCAGTGAGATTTTTTGCATATCTTTACATGATTGGTGTCTACATTTCTTTGGAAAAAGCTTTTTAGGTTCTTCTACAACACACGACATTTTCATCGTCATCAACAACGAATCAACATTTGGCAAGCCTCTTATCTAACTTATTCGGTTTCCTAAAGCTAATATGGGAAGCTCGTAACACTTGCCAATTGATCATTTGATTGAGTAAAATGGGCACATCTTGCTTTAGGAGCACCTAAAAATCTCTCGTGCGCGGTCGTTGTGGGAAAGGCGTTGGGGAGGGAGGGGGTGGTTGGAAAAGGGAGAGAAAAAGCACGGCAAGACAGGAACAATTGCGAATCTTTTGAGTCAGCCACCATAGGAACATTGTCGATTCTCCACAATTATTTAATTATCTTGGGGAGAGAGAGAGAGAGAGAGAGAGAGAGAGAGAGAGAGAGAGAGAGAGAGAGAGAGAGAGATGCAGTAGCCTTGGAAATCTGGGTATTGAAGAACAAAACCAAGAACAAACAATTCACGTTGAAGATATCAAATATTTTGCACAAAAACATAAAGGCCTTTATAGATCTACAGATTCAAAACTACTAAGAAGACGATCTCCAATCAACAAGCAAAAAAACCTAGAACTACAATTCTAACCTACGTAAGCTGAAACATAGATGAAACAGGAAAACAATCCACAACTACTTCAGAAATCAACGTTAGAGAGAGAGAATGATTATTTACCTTTGAAAATTCGTCACTTTCGTAAAATTTCGATGAGAATCGGAGAGCTATTGAGGAGAAGGCTTCAACGACCATACTTTGGAAACATAGAGTCATCTGTGGGTGAACAATAGAGAAAGAAAAAAAAAAAAAGCGAACGGTTTTATGTTTCGGATAAAAGAAATCCTATCCGACCTTATCCCAACCCCCCTCAAATTTTTTTATCCGGTCTATATCCCTTCTATATCCAACCTTATCCTATCCTAGACAGCTACCAAACACGAGATAGGATAAAACATATCCTATCCTAATTTTTATCCAGTCGACCAAACGCAGCCTTAGGGAATGAATAAAGTGAACGGATCAAGTGAGTAGGTTCTTTGATGAGTTAATATATGTATTATCTTACTTTTAATTTGTTCATTTGACATGGATTTGCATATTGTATAAATATGTATTAATGGTTGATTAAGAATGATGATGTATGACATACCTGGTCCCCCAACTCACTTTCTGGATGCACTCAAGGGCTAGGTGAAATGTAAATGAAATGTAACCTCTTGACACCTAAATTTTGGTGACCCTAAGGAAATAAAATAAAAAATTGCATCAAAGCAAATAAAAGGAAAAAAAAAAACAAGGGAAAATCAATCAGATTGATCATGAATGGAAGTTGGAAATTCTGATTAGCCACCCTTGCTTTGAAAAATATTCAAATCTTAGTAAATGTGGAAGCAATTCCCGGTCGAGGATCAAGAGCTAAGAAATCAGGTGAATAAAAGAAAGAATTTTGATAAAAGGGAAGGAATCGAAGCATTTTAGGAAAAATCAAACTGATCGTGAAATCACATTCCAATTTGCAGTCCACGAATTAAGGTAACAAAGAAAGAAAGCTCAAATATTGCCTTGGAAAGGGCTGTTTGGAACCAAAAGGGGGCATTTTGTGAACGGAAAAGAGGGGGAGAATCGGTGAGAAAAAAGCGTGAGAAAGTGTAGGAGAGAAAAAAAAAAAGCGGACTCCCATCTCGTTTTTTTTTTTTTTTTTGGGTCGAAAATGATAGTTACATTCATTCAAAACATACTTGACTTACAAGAGGATGATAGATAACATTCCAAACATAAGATCTCCGAAAGAACTTGTGGAGGATAGGACTTCCAATTTTCAAGTAGAGATTTTGTTATGTGCGCCTTCGCGAGCCAATCTGCGGCTTTAATAGCTTCCCTTGAGTAGTGGACCATCGTCATCGACTTTTAGATGGATAAAATGCCCTTGCATTGCTCAATAATGGGCTTCACATTCCAAGGAGATTCAGCCTAGCCCATTATACTTTGCATTGCAATTAAACTATCGGTCTCACATTCAACTTTCCCTATTTGTACTTGTCCAGTTGCTGCTTCACCCACATGCAGCTCCTTTCTGAACTGCAGAAGCTCCAGTCCGTGCAAGATTGCTAGGGTTTCAACTTGAGCAGGGGAGGAGGCTCGGACATCTCGCGCAAAGACATCAAGTACTTGGCCATCTTGATCCCGCAATATTCCGGCCACAGATCCAACGTGTTCTCCTTCTACCCACGATCCATCGACATTTAGTTTCAGTGACCCTCTCTCCGGCGGTCTCCATCTATGCTATAAGTTCAGATCTCTGATTTTCTCAGCCTCGTTTTTGTTTTGCCATCTACTGAAGTTTTGGAGATGTGCTTGCGCTAGATCAACTATGGTGTTCGAATCCGGTGTTTTGGCTCTGAAAATGGCGTTGTTTCAGGCTTTCCATACAAACCAAAGCACTGCTGCTACGAACTCCTTCTCGGGTGAGTCTTTGTTTCCTTCGAACCTTTCCATCAACCATTTATCAAAACGGGATATGACGTTGGGTGTGCAATTGAGATTGATCCGAGGGTCTGTCCATATGTTCTTTGTCCATTTGCAGAAAGAATAAGTGCTCCTTGGTCTCCTGATGGCTATTGCAGAGCACACAAATTGGGTCAGGTAACACCTTTCGTTTGTGTAGATTCTCTCTGGTTGGTATTGCATTTTGACAAATGCTCCATATGAAGAAACGCATCTTCGGGGGGATAGATAAATTCCAGATTTTTGTCCATAATGTTCTAGGAGGCTGGAAGGAGGTTGATGCTCTGTGTAGTTCTTTTCGTGGTGTATGCGCATGCTTTGTTGTAGCCGCTCTTTACTGAGTAAATTCCGATCTTGTTTCCTTTTCATACAAGTGAATCTTTCTTCTTGTTTGGGTTTATAGGGATAGATAGAATTTCATTAGCTATTCGTTCTTCAAAAAGGTTCAGCATCTCTGTTTCTTTCCACCCCCTGCTCTCTTCGCTTATAAGATCAACCACTAGTACATGGTCTTCTTTATTTGCCGACCGCCTATTACTCCAGATGCCAACCATTTATCTTCTCGTATTCTAATTTGCTTGCCATCACCTACTCTCCATTCCACCTCCTTTTCAATAGCTTCTCTCCCCGCCAGAATACTTTGCCAACCCCAAGATGGGCGCTGCCCTATTTCCTGCCTTCCACATATCCCCATTCGGAAAATAAACCCCCTTCAGAATTCTACTCTATATAGCTGAGGGAGATTAGGATAACCTCCAAGCTTGCTTACCTAGCATTGCTTTGTTGAAATTTGTGAAATCTTTGAATCCGAGCCCTCCTTCATCCTTTCTCATTTTCAAAAGTTCCCACTTCTTCCAATGCAACCCGCGCCTTGTATCATTGGTTCTCCACCAGAAGGATGCGATCCTTTTTTCAATTTCTTTACATATTGAGATGGGTAGTTTGAAGATTGACATTGCATATTGAGGAAGAGCTTGTATGACAATTTTAATGAGCGTTTCTTTACCTGCTTTGGATAGGATTTTCTCTTTCCATCCCTCCATCTTCATGTTTACTCTAGCTAGGATCCAAGCGAACATTTCTTTTTTTGACTGCCCCCAATCCGTTGGGTTGCCAAGATATTTCCCTATCTTATCTATGATTGGGACTCTGAGTTCTTGTGCCAAATTTTGCTTTAGAGTCGGTGGGCAGCCCCTGCTGAAATATACACTTGACTTGTTTAGATTTATTGCTTGTCCCGTTGTAAAGCAATACTAATTTAAGATAGCTGTCAGGTTTTGACATTCTGAAATAGTCTCATCCAAGAAAAAAATAGCATCATCAGCAAAGAGTAGATGTGATAATGTTGGGCAATGTGTAGTCAAGGTTATCCCTTTATAACTCCCATCTGCCATAGCCTTTTGCATTAACCATGATAGGACGTTCGATACCAGAATAAAAAGGTAAGGTGAGAGAGGGTCACCTTGCCTTAATCCCCTTGATGGTTTGAAGTAGTGCATAGGCTCTCCGTTTATCTTCACACTAAAGGTTGCTGTTGACACACACTACATAATTAGCCCTACCCACCTTGAACTAAATCTCATTCCACTCTATCATACGCTTTTTGCATATCCAGTTTCAGAATGGCCTGGAACTTCTTTTTTCTCTTCTTAATTATGAGCTGGTGAATTACTTCCTAAACTATTAATATATTGTCTTGAATTTGGCGACCTTGTACAAAGGCACTTTGTTAAGGATTAATTATTTCTGGAAGCCATCTCTTCAGCCTATTTGCCAATACTTTTGCTATGATTTTGTAGCTAAAATTACATAAATTGATAGGTCTGAACTGGTTTATGCTTTCTGGATTTTTTACTTTCGGTATGAGGCAAATATGTGTTTGGTTTAGGGAGGGGTCTATAATACCTGTCTCAAAGAAGAGTTGTACTAGCTAACCGGTCCTGAACCTGTTTCGATTCCGATTGGTTCCGGTTCCGGTTCTAATAGGAACCGGAACTGAACCAAATTACCGGTTCCCTCGGAAAATGGAACCGAACCGAAACCCCAGTCCCTTTAAGAATCGGGAACCGAACCGGAACCTGCTGCCTTTTCCCGATTCTACCCGGGAACCGCGCTCAATTTTACCGTAAAATTGCCCATGTAAACCATCGGGCCCTGGAGCTTTGAGTGAACCCAACTGGAATACCGCTTCTTCTACTTCTTCAATTTTCACATTGTCCATCAGTTGTGCATTGATTTCATCATTGACTAGACTAGGACACTAATCAAGGACTGGTTTGAAATTCCTCAGACCCCCCGTTGCATAGAGTGTTTGATAAAAATCCCTGATATGTTGCTTGATTGCATTCGGCTCCCTGCACCAAGTATCTTCATTTATCTTCAGCATTGTAATTATGTTTCTCTGCCTTCTTTGCACTGTTGTGGCATGGAAATACTTTGTATTTTTATCTCCCCAATTTAGCCAATTGATGCGCACCCGGAGTCCCCAATACTTTTCCTCCTGTCTCCATAATTTTTCAATTTGATCCACAATATGCCGATATTCCTCCTTGTTGTAACTTTCTGGGGGTCTATTTGTTATCTCTGTTAATGTCCTCTTCAGCTCTTTTATGCGAATGACAACATTAGGGAACTTGTTTTTGCTCCATGTTGCTAAAGCTTTAGAGAATTCTTGAACTTTGGCTGAAAAGTTGTTATCATTTAGAGCGTTTTCATGCCATGTTCGCTAAATAACCTCCCTACATTCTTCTTCATCTAGCCAATATGCTTCGAACCTAAATTGTTTTTTCTTTGTCTTACTTTCAGGGTGCAGCACAAGAAGAAGCGGGCTATGATCAAATCCGACAGCTGGGAGAGCTTGAACTTCAGCATTTGGGAAGGTCACCCTCTAATCCATGGTACAAAGAACTCGATCTAATCTTTTTTTAACCAAATCCTCCCCTGCTCTGTTGTTTGTCCAAGTAAATGCACAGCCTTTGCTATCTATATCCATTAGGGAACAATCATTCAACAGCTCACGAAACGCTGCTATTCGGTAGTAATCAGCTTCCCTTTTTCCTTCCTTCTCCCAAGCATATAAGATTTCGTTAAAATCCCCCATACAAATCCATGGAAGAAAGTTTTATGACTGTATTTCTCTTAATTTATGCCATAGGAGTAGCCTCTCCCCATAAATTGTAGGAGCATGGAGGAAAGTTACTCGCATGTGACAACCACTAGTTAGCTCATGGCATTCAACATCAATGAAAGCTTTGGTGCTGGAGATCACTTTTAACTCCACCTCATCACTCCACATTAATACTAATCCTCTTGCAATGCCTTCTAAATTCTCTAGAAATTTATTTGGGAACTTGAGGCGTTGTATAACGTCCTCAACCATTGCCTCCTTGTTCTTAGTCTCCATTAAGAAAACCATGGTAGGCCTTTCGAGAGCAACTAAAGCCCTCAGCTCTTGGAACGTCAGGGGGTTGCCCAACCCCTGACAGTTCTAGTAAATAATTTTCATGGCGTCTTTGGTGGCTTATTAGGGCTAGCCACCAAAGCCCAATCTCTTCTTTCCTTAACAATCTGAACAGGGGTTTCCAAAAGCTCCATTTCATCTATGAGCAGAGTAGCATTTTCTGCTGATCTTTTCTGTTTTTTAGTTTTCTGGATCTTCAAACCTTTGTTGCTATTATTTTCCTCTGTTTGAATCTTTGCTTTAGGAAAATCAATGCACATAATCTGTTTCCCTTTGTCTTTATTTCTTGACTCCATAGCTGCACCTTCTATTACATACTGGGAAGAGAAACATTCTACTCTTTTCTTGTTTCGGGGTGTAGTTGCCCGTGTCTCCTATTCATTGCTGACCTCTCTTTCCATGCCATTTCCTGATGCAAGCGTTTCTGGAACTACTTCTTTAGCGTCTAAATGTGTATCTAGTTTATCATAGAAGGCTTCCCAATGAGGGCTGTGCACTTCTGCCTTTAGCCAAGGTCCGTACTTTCCTACCTTATTTTTTGCCCATTTAGTCTGTTCATAGGGAATTTCCTCACAATTTGTAACATAGTGGCCAATTCTCCCACACGAGTAACAATAATGTGGAAGTTGTTCATACTTAAATTCCACCCACAGCTTCTTATTCCCAATGTCCAATATAGCCCCCAATTTTAAAGGTAAAATCAAATCCATATCTACCTCACCTTACTAGCTTTGTTTGGGCCATTTCCTCTTGCCTCCAGTTGTATTTCTTGAACCCTTCCAACTCTTTCAGCCAAATCAGCAAGCACTTCCTCTCTAAACCACCTTGGAGGTATCCCTCCCATTTGAACCCAGAAGGCGCGGCGATTATAATCATAACAGTGCTCTAGAATCTTTGGTTCACATTGTTTCAAAACTAACAAGTTACTTGCAAAAGACCACGAGCCTGTTTTTTTTATGCTGGAAGAACCGCCTTGGCCGACAGCCGCCACATAAACCCCCTAGTGTCACTAACGAGGAGATCACCATCCCGGCGCCACGCGTCAATCACCTAATGATCCACCAGCCTCCTTGCAACTTGCGTCGCAGAGACTTCAAACTCCCAACCTCTCCCTCAAAGGCCCGAAGCCTACCCAGCGGAGCCATCACGGCCGATGGTTTTATGATTCTCTCTTTATCCTCTTCAAAGTGGAAAACAAAAGAGAAGAGTCCAGGCTCTTTTTGTAAACAATCAATTTAATCTATTTTTCATGCCTTTTTCATTGTATTAGAAAGGGCTTGGAAGTTGACATTGGGTTTAGAGAACCCATCTCGTTCAAAAGCCAAAGAAAGGTCATTTCCCTCCTTCTCTGACAAGCTGCAGACAAAAAAAGAAGTCAGCGAAGTACAGAGGAAAAAGGAGAGAGGGGACGTGAGGAAAGAGAGAAAGGGATCATCTTCTTCGGAGAGCTGCTGCTGGTCGCCCCACACCGCAGTGGGCCGTCCGCCGCCTTCCTCCTTCCGGCGAGCACCGCTCACCCGTCCGCCGCTGGTCGCCGTCCGCGACGCTTGCAGCGCCTCCGAGCAACGCCCGCAGCAGCTCGCCTCCGCCTGCAACCCCCCTCCCCGCTGCTGCCGTCGCTCGCCCGTGCCTCCCTCTGCCCGAGCACCGCTCGCCCTTCCGCGATGCTGTAGCAACCAGCTCGTCCGCTCGTCGCTGCACCTCAGTGCCTCTGCTGCCTGCTGCCGCTCTCCATCCATCGCCGGAGAGCCGTCACCGCGACACTCGGCGCCTGCAACCAGCAGCACCTCCGCCCGGCGCCCGACGCCCGCGCCTCTGCCCGTGCGTCACCCCTGTCCGCGCGCCATCGTCTCTGCCAGCCATCACCGTTGTCCCTCGAGTGCTCGCCCGCCACCACTGCTGCCGCGCTCGGCGCCCGACGCTCGCACCTCACCTGCTGCCGCGCCTCCGCCTGCACATTCGGCCGCAGTAGCTCGCCGCCACACCAGCAGCCCATGCCACCTCTGTCCGCTCGCCACTGCTGCTGCGCCCCTGCCCTCCGCCCGCACCGACGCTTGTTGCCACTGACTCCCTCTTTCCAGCGCCTGCAGCGGTGTTCCAGCTCCACCGTCCTCCTTTTTTTTGCAGGTTTCCTGATAAATTCCCAGTGGCATACCACCACGACTAGCAAAACCCTTTCGTTGCCGTGCTTGGCTTCACTCGGACGTCCTCCAGCAAGTCCGACGTCCACCAAGTCAAGTCGTAACGCTAAGCACCAGTCCGTATTTTGATTGCGCGCTTCAAATTAGATACTGAGCTAATCCAATTTGATTTAAATATGCTAAAGTCAGATTGATTTCATTGTGATATTGAATATTTTAGGCATTATCCATAGAGTATTGTTGCCCAAAAATTATTATAATTATTAATTTGATTCGTAAGATGTCGAATCATTTTTTAATTATATTGATTTTTTGGCTTTGATAATATTTTGACTCTTAAATCATTATAATTATTAATTTGATCCATAAGACTTGGATCAAATTTTTAATTATTTTGAACTTTATTATATGTTGTGATGTTTAGGATTAAAATAATCATTAATTTAATCCATGAGATAACAAATTATTTTTTCGATGATTTTAATTATTCATTTGATGAATATCCTGAGTGTCTTGTTTATAATGTCTATCGATAAGTGCTTGTTTTGGAAAACATTGAAAAAAATTCAAATCTAGCATCGAAAATGATGGTTTCATAAGTTAGGATTGCATTTTTAAGATTACACGATTAGATAGTTTTTTGAATAGGTTAGGATTGATTTAAATAATTTTTTTTTTTATAGATAAGGTCTTAGATAATCTTTGCACATTTTAATAATTTTATTTTAAATAGTTTTCTAAGGTAGAATAGGGTTTAAGTCAATAACCCCACATATTATAAAATTATTCTTTCTAGACAATTTAATTAGTTTTTTTAATACGAATTTTGATAATAAAAATACAAAAATATTAGGTACATGTCAAATAATTTTCATGTTAGGTTCGAAATTGATTGTCTATAAAGTTAGGTTATGTAGTTAAAGTGCATGTTATATAAAGTAAGAGAAAACCCAAAAATAATTGTTTACTTTGTGTGTTTATTTCTTTTGGTGTAAGTCATTTGATTGTTTAATTACCCATTACATGATAGTGATTTAGGTTAAAATAAATCCACACTACCTACAAAGATATTTTTATAAGTAAAAAGAATGGTATCGAAATGGCATTAAAGAAATCTAATGTAATCAAGTTTCCGTACCCAAAATCTCTAGTTTATAAAAATAAAATAATTCTCCCATTATTTTACTTACATGTCTAATCAATTTACCGTAAATTGATTAGTGACGACTCCTAATTAAAATTCAACTTGAATCTAAGTCGCGAATTAATATGGACTTGAGAGAGCCTGAGCTAAGTCTAAACTTAGTAATTCATTAGCCAAACCCTAAGTAGTGCACCCGAGATTAGGTCTTGACAGAACCCATCGAAAATAAATTTTGCCTCAACTCTACCAAAAGAAAAAAATCGAAAAACAAGGCTTCATTGGGTTGCGGACATCTCTTTTCTATTGCTGGTTGAACATGCGAGCCAGCCTTTTGACTAAACGAATGATGGTGTTTATTCATGGACGAGTCATTGACTGACCGACAGCTGTAAACGGTGCCAACCTTTTCATAACAACGATTAAAACCTTCCTCTTTTTCGAAATAGTGAACTTTCATTGTCTGAATATCTCATTGAAGGGGTCGCGTGGGCATTCATTAACAAAATATTCTACATAATCCGACCATCGATATATTTTTGTCGATGCCTTATGCGCGTTGGCAGCAGGAGCGCACAAGTATTGGTCGTTAGTCTTTCTTTTCCATTTTTCTATAAAAAGAAAAGGCATGTCAAGTCGTTTGAACTAGATCCCAGATTCTCAATTGAAGCACATGCATGGGAGCACGTGAGTCATTGGCAACTTAGGATGCGTTTAGTAACGTTTATGTATTTTAGAATAATTTTTATTATAAATATTTTTTTTTTTTGTTCCTAGAAATAATTTCTAAATATTTTAAGTCATTTGATAACCCATTCAAAATTTCAATTCCTAAAATAAAATTGCGTTTAGCACTTTTCTCAAAATTACTATTTCAAATCATTTTCTTTTAATTTTTAAATAATTTTATTACTTTTTTTTTTTCTTTTTCTTTCCTTTCTCCTCTTCTTCTTCAAGGGTTGCCGGTCACCAGCCTTGGGATGACCAACAACTAGCCAAACGAGGGCCGGCGACCTCGGCTGAAGCATCGTTGGCCCTCACCAAGGCCACGCCTCGTTGGCCGAGGCTCGCCGATGGCCAAGGGAGGCCCGAGCGAGGCCCACCTCGCCGGACCTCAACCCGGCCTAGCGAGCCTCCGATGAGATCCCCAAACCTAGCCGATCAAGTTGCCGACGGCGGGCGATGACGACAAAAGCGGCAATTGAAGAAGAGAAGAGAGGGAAGAAGAACAAGAAGAAAGAAGAGAAAAGAGGAAAAAAAATGTATTGGCTTAGATTTTAAAATTAATCCTAGAAACAAAAATTCAACTTTTTTTTTTTTTTTCTCGATTATGTTCCAAATTTACTTCGGGAATAAAATTTTACCAAATGAATTTCTGTTACAAATCTATTCCCCGAAAACAAAATAATTCAAATTGTTATTGTTTGGCAAGTTGCCAAACAAAGCCTTAACATCACGCGCACGGACTTAATATTGCAAAAAGTCTCCAAATTTAACTTTTTACCTAATTTGTAAAAAAATCTTTAACTTTAGGTTCAACCCCAATTCTATCTTTATTTTTATTTTTTTGTCTCATAAAACACCCTCAACTTTAATCTTGCCATTTCTACCTTAATTTTTTTTATACTATGAAAAACCCACAACTTTAAATTTTGTCCCAATTTTTCCATCCAATCCCAATTTTCATTAAAATAAAAATAAAAAAACCACAAAATTTTACGGCCAAGAAATGAAAAACTCCCGAGCATGAGTGTCCCAAGTGTCAGCTAAACATTCCCAAACACAAGAAATCGAAGACCTAGCGCAAAATCACTAAGGGCAATTTTGATAGAGGGTTAATAGAGACAAATTTAGGACTCAAGTAAAAATTAATGATCTTTTATGAGACAAAAAAATTAGAGTAAAATTGAAACTGAATTTTTTTATGAGATAAAAAAAGTTTATGGTAGAATTGAAACTCAATCTAAAGTTGAGGGTTTTTACAAGACAAAAAAAGTATAGAGTAGAATTTAAATTGGATCTAAAGTTGAAGGTTTTTTACAAGATAAAAGCTATAATTGGGACACAAGCTAAAGTTGGAAATTTTTCAAAGTATTGGGCCAAGGCGCATGTGGTAATCCAACATCGAAGGCTGAGAATAGAGAGAGATCACAGTTGGAGCATGTGAGCATTTGTTCATTAGTTTTCTCTTCTTCTTTTTAATTAATAGAACGTGCAAGTTTAGTCAAACTAGAAAGATGAAATTGCTAACGAAAAATGAATTATAATATAAAAAGGATATGGGGTAAAATTGAACAAATTATAAAACTATGAAAACAATATATCGTATTCTAACATTACCCAGTTACGGTCGTGTTATATTTTTTTTTTTTTCTATACATCAATCTGTTTGACAATGAAAACGCTAACCTCTTTAATTGTCGGCTCGCAACAAAACATAAATCATACAAATCCTCTTTAGGTAAAATTGTGTTTGCTTTACTTAATAGTAGTATCAATAATAAGATATTCAATTAAACTTACATTCACTTAATCTAAGGCATGCTATAATTTTGACATCATAAGGATCATATTCATATCTTACACACAATTAATCAAAACCGTGAAGTGAATTTGACAACGACAGATTATATTCATATATCTTAATGGACTTTTATTAGATCTATTGCTGATGTAAAAATAACTTACACGTTCACCATTGGATTAGTGTCACGCTAACAGTGGACCTCTAAATAATCACATCGTAATTTCCTATGCCTTTTTCTATTGATATGCTGTCTTATTTCTTGTTTGGCAAGCTGCTTAGTATAAATAAATGAAGAGATTAAATGGATCAAATAAGAATCTAACTTATTCAAAACAAAAATGAAAACATAATTGATTCTTCATATTTATTTATTTCTTAATTTTAATTTTCTCCTATTTATAAGCTCATTTATCCAAGGAAACAAATTGAACTGGGAAATAATAAAATGAATTAGTATGCAAATAATAATTTGGGTGATGGGACATGCTAAATACGTATATGATTAGGTATAATCGATTATATATCATATTTCACTTACGCAATCAATATATCAATTTATCAACCTCATAAAATTTCTACTTTTAATAACGTTCACTAAATTTAATTAATATCATCCAATTAATAAAAATTATTTAAGTGATGTAATCATACTTTTTAAATATAAAATTTTTATAGTTATTTCGTGTTATAATTTCCAATGTGCTTATTGTAAACCGATAAGATGATTAAAGCATCGAGTTTTAAATTAAATAAAAAATATATTTAAGTTAAAAATATTTCGATTCGTATTCTATCCAATTTTATTGTATTAGAGTTAATTTTGGCCTTAGACTATTTTATTCAATGAATCTATTTTACTGAGAATTAATACAATAAATCAATCTATTTGTTACAAGATCAATTTAAAATTGGAAGAAATCGTTCTAAGATTTTGTAGAATCACTATCAACTATTCTAAAAGCTTGAGACATGATTTAATTTTTAAATATTCTAGTATATCCTTCACACATAAACTGGACTTTGATCTTGTATGCTTTTTATATACATATGTTTTCTCTCCATTTATAAGCTTAGACTTTTGAGTTAGACTTTCTAATTATTATTGTGACCTTTTTCATGAGTTTTGATGTAGTAATACAAAATAATCATAAACCATTAAAAATTATGAAAGATGAATAGACTTCGTATTTTGAGAATGTAGTCCTTTCTTCCACAAGTCGTGTCATTTTGTATTTTTCACCTGATGACCAAGATGCCACTTTTCAATTGCAAATCTGCCATTCAAAATAAAAATCACATAAGGTATCGTATGAGAAAAACACATGGATCAAATGTGTCGTATATGAATCTAGCATGTATTTCTTGGTTTTTTTGGGGGTCTTTAATTAAAAATTTATAGATGCCATTCACAAAATCAAATGGTACTTCAATGACAAAATTAAATCCAACATGTCCTTCCCTAAAGGTGGATCTATCAAAATGGATTTTAGACCCATTTCTTAACATATATTTGATGGAATTTATTGTTGTATGGGTTAGTTATATGTAGTAAATAAAACCCATAAGAATATGACTATTAAATTGACCCACAATTTATTTAGACCCAACCCACCTCAATGACTCTCTCTCTCTCTCTCTCTCTCTCTTACACTTAATTTTACATTCGCTTACTCCGTGCTCCTACCTCAATTTGGGTATGATTTTTTCTTAATTGAGTTAAATATGGAAGTGTTTTAATAATATGGTCAGGTCAAATATGAGTCATTAAATTTGTTTACTTGGATAGAGTTTAACACGAGTTAAACAAGTCAACTTAAGTCAAATCATTTTTGACTTGATTCAACCACCAGTTTAATAGGTCTACTTAAAGGGGACAAAGCATACTAGTACAAATGAATGCCAAGGGGCCTATGGTGAAAAAACAAATTTTACCAAACTTTTTCTAATTATTGCTATTTTTTTATTCAAAAAAAAATTCTTAATTACTTATCCTAATTTTCTATATTGTTGCTTTGAGAAAAATTATGATTTTTGTTAGTGCAATCTTTCTCATTTTCCTTTTTCGACAAGGCATTCTTCCTTGTTTGGGTGATCGGGTCCAGGGTGGGTAGGGTCTAGACCTGGACCTTATACCCGACCCTGTTATAATCGGTTCTCATTTTCTGAACCCTATACCCGACCCCGCCTTTATATTGGATCATGTATCCGACCCACCCTGTTTTTCCAATCAGGTTCTGTGGTCAACCCCGTTTTCATTAGAACATGTTTCGTAATCACTTGATATCTCATACAACTTTAAATTTTATATTAATATGCGAAAATAACATAATCCTCCTAATTTGTATTGAAACATTAAACACTTGTAATTTTTTACTAAACGAAAAATTAAGGATCTACAAAGCTAATTATAATAAATAAAATCATAAGGCAAAGAATTAGCAACAAACATAGGCTAATATTAGTCTTATTCCCACAATTACTACATAAAGCTATTCATTTATGCAAGTATAACTCCTTCTACAAAAGAGAAATTATGTAAGCCAATTCATGTGATACACAAGAATTTGGCAACAACAAACATCGTCCGTCCATCAGATAATGCGAGAGGGAGCCGATGAGGGAGGGAAGCAAGAAAGGAAGAGAAATGACAAAGAAGGAGTGCCGTATGTGTTTGAGAGAGTCAAGAGGAAAAACGTCATGTAATTGCAGTAAGAATAGAAATCGGGAGGAAAAAAAAAAGGTTTTGGTCCTCTACTTCCAAAATCGGTATAGGAACCTATTTCCTGGGTAATCACTTGGACTTGTTCCCGAATCGGGCTTTAAACTTGGTATTTTGGAACCAATTCCCGACTGTTTTCCGGGTGTGTGCCGATCCGGGGAATTGGGTATGCAGGTCCGATTCACACCCCTAGTTTGTACAAGGTGGTTGTCTAGTAAAATTGAAATGAGAAAAAAAATGGAAGGTTCACATAAATGTCAAGACACATGTGTAAGTATTGTGATCTTTCTTTAAAGACACTTATATCACCTAGGCACGTGTAGGCACTTCGTCCAACGCTAGTATGAGTAAAAAGGTATTGTCAAATGACGAGAAAATATTCAGTGGTTAGTGCGCGCCAGGTCATCTGCCGACCTGGTGCGCACAAACCAATGAAATGCCGGCACGTGTCCCCGAGCGGGACCCGCTGGAAAAGGAAGGCGCTGATTTTTGGTCGGCTCGGCTCGGCTCGGCTCGGCTCCACCGCGAAGAAAGGACGGTCATCGTATTCCTCCCGCTCAAAATTTTTTCTCTCTCTTCACTCGAATTTGCTGGGTTTTTCTCTCTCTCCTCTCTCGCCTCTCTCACTCTTCCCTCCCTCTCTTTCTCTCTCCGACGAACAGGACGCGACCTCCCAGTCTCTCTGTGCCCTCCCTCTTTCCGACCGGCGAACCACCGCACGGGACCGGCGAGAGGACCGTGAGCAATCGACGAACCACTGCACGGGACTGGCGAGAGGACCGCGACCTCCCTCTCTCTCTGCCCTCCCTCTTTCCTACCGGCGAACCAGCGCGAGCAAATCAGACCTGGTTTTTTTTTTTTGGGGGGGGGGGGATTTTTTTTTTTTTTTTTAAAGGCTGAGGGGTTGGGCTTCTTTGTTTGTGCTGGCCAGACGACGGAGAAGGCGACCATCAGAAAGGAGAAGCACCTGGAAGAGGAGACTGATGAGGACGAGGGAGTCATCTACAAAATCGAAGTTCCGGCGAACAGGTGACTGCGAAGTTGATTCGGCATTCGGTTAGATGTTGTGTGTTTCGGATGGGCGCGCTCTTCTTTTCAACGGAGCGCGCGCTATTTCTTCCCGCTTCTGCCTCTCTCTTCCTCAAGCACTCCTCTCCTCTCTGTCCCGAGTCCTCTCACTCACCCCAAGCGCCCCCTCCTCTCTGTCTCGAGCCCTCTCACTCACCCTAAGCGCTTCCCTCCTCGCCTCGTTCTTGGTCGATGATGGCGGAGCTCTGCTTGATGGCTTCGCATGGTTATCCGCCGAGCCTCGTTCTTGGTCAGGAGCAAGGGCGCGAGCAGAGTCGTCAGGGTGAGTCTCGACTTCTCTCGGTTCCTCTCGATTCCGTCCGTCGCGGATTCGAATCGGAACGAACTGGGTTTCGTGCCTAGGGATTGCCGAAGCGCTTTGGATAGCTTCCGTCGGTTGATTCTTGTGCGGTGTCGTCGATTTTGTTCTGTTGTCGTGGCAGCTCCGTGCTTGCTGCTTGGCGTTCAGTCTTTGATTGGGTCGTGTGGTGTTTTAGCTCTGTAGCTCGTCGTTAGCTGCGGCTTTTGTGAGTTTCGATGCTGCACTGTGCACGTCGTTGACTGGGCCCTGATGTGTTGCGGAACTCTGGTTCTCTAGGAGATTCATCTATGTAAGATCTCTTGATCACGAGTTTTTGTTTTTTCACCACTCTTTGTCTAAAAGATTGAAATTTTACAACTCCATCTTGACCTCCGTGGCTTGATGCTCCAAGCTTGGTGATTTCGGGTTTAAAGAGTGCTGCGAAGTTGCAATTAAATTTTGCTTTTCATTGGTGCTTGCACGTTGCGAAGCTTTGTCTTTGTTGATTCTGACCTCCTCAATTGTTTAGGGTGGTTTAGATCTGTGTGCAGTGATGTTTGCTAGGGATTTTCTTTTGGTCTATGTTAGATTATAGAAATGGCTAATGTTGGTCAGGTGTCGGTTCCTTGTTATTTTGCATCCTGCATTCGGGAAATCTAATTATGGAAAGTGCAGGATCTTCAGCCAATTTTGCCTGCTGCTAGGACAAGACAAGACATTATAAGATTGGGATCCATGACCCTCAGTCCTAATCAATTGAAGGAGGCAGTGGAATCCCTATATGTACTGTTAGCAGCAAAGCGGTGTGTGCAGATTGATTCTGTGGAGAAAGATCCCGTGATTCTAGATTTGCAAGGTATGCACGTAATACTCAGTTGAAGATATCTCTCTCTCTTTTTTATTATTATTATTATTATTATTATTTTTAAATCAATTCACGTTATATGTCAGCTTGTCCAAAAGGAGAGACCTTGAAATAAAGTGCTCGCGTTCCTTCTGGGTATAATTTATTTCTCATGTAAATTTGTTAATTACAAGCTTCAAGTCATTGATTTCATTTGATGAAAATCTCACCCTTCATGCCACAGAGATAATGAAATTTTTGGGGCCATTATTATTTATCACCCTTACAGTTTTAAATCGTCTTACCACAAAACTACTTAAGAATATGAATTTGTATCCTTTTGCAAGTGCTTGATGGTATAAGCAATTATATTAGGCCACACGAATTTGTAGAATCATACGCTTAATGGAAACTGAAATTAGCAATTTATTCATGGCACTTGCATTTGTATGGTCAGAAAATTCATGGAAACTGAATTTCAACAACAAATGGGGGATTACTGTTGAGGTTGGTAGAACTGGCTAAAGTGCTGAACCATTTATATAGGTTTAGGAGATCACTGAAACCAAGATCTGCTTCTAAAGAAAACAATATAGCTTTTGTAGGGCATGTGTTGCAGTGCTCTTTGCAGTTAAACAAGTTACTTGTCGTGAGAGGGGATGGTCAAGTAATGGTTTATTTATTATGATTGCAGATGTCCACTCAACTACTGGGCCCCTAGGCACCGGAATTGCCGAACGATCCACCATGCAGAGAGAAGTCTTTGAGTTTAGCATGTCTGGATTGAGTTGTGCTGAAAAGGCTGGACTAGATATGTCTCTAGTATCTGATTTAACGGGTCTTCACTCAGTGGAAACTGACATGCATCGCCTGCCCATCATTCCTTGTCTCGTCTACCCTAACTTTCAATTTTCCACTCAGAGCGCTCTCTCAGATTTCATGGGAGATTTGGTCCGAAATTCAAAAATAACCATTAACTCTGATGGTAGAGTCTTGATCGCAGCTAGTGGGGCTGAGATGAAGGATCTCCTCTCAATTGTAGCGGAGTTTTACCTATCGAGGAACTTAACTCAAGGGAGAAAGCTTTCGATGCCAGTTCCTTATGACAACAACCACCTCATATGCTTAGTGGGTCATCGCCTTAAACCGTTGTTAAATTGAGCGTATCTGTTTGTAGATGAACATGCAATTGAGAAATGCCAAATTGTTGCCCTGTTATATTTGTGTATGCGCTAGGCCAGTCTTTAGCACTTTATGGAACTGTATATCTACCTCAATAAACATATTTGCTTCTTAACAGATCTAACTGAGTGAGAACCTTAGTTGTAAGTATAACATGTGGGAAGTAAAATTCTAAACCACCCCATGTGCATCAACTTAGTTGCTTGACATTAGAGAAGCATGACCCTTGGAAGGAAATTAAGCTTAAAGGCTACAATAAGCAGGTGGGTTGAGCTGACATCTGGCATTTCGCCATACTGCTGGGGGATGTTTGTGCTCAGAAATTTGCATGCTTTTGATGAACTTCAAATAGTGTTATTACATGGCTTCTGCCTTATGTATGTGAGAGCCTCTGACCCAAGCGTTATAGAATCTTCGTTCAACAGTATATTAAGTCAATTGTTTCGTTTTATATGTTCCTGTTTATATTCTTCTTCTTATTTATATTACTGCTGCAAATGTGTACTTTTGGAAATAGACTGCTCATATCCTTATGTCACACTAATTTTCTGCATTATGGTTCTTGATCATTTCCAGGAAACTGCAAAAGAGGAGGTAGACAAAATTATGGTTACTGATGCACCACTTCTCTTTCCTCCTGGACAGGTACTTCTTGCATTTTCCTTTTCTTACAGTTCTACTTTTACTTGGTTCATGAGCAAATTTTTAGGCCCGGCAACTTGCTTTCAATTTTTGGATAATTTCCCATTAGGTTTATATACTCTATATGAGGAGTATAGATTTGTTCGAATAAAAGGAGTTGAACTCATGTCAGATGCTTCAACGTGTTAAATGGGTATCTGGGCAACAGAGAAATATGGTGCAGGAGCAATTTTGTAACCTTCAGAAATGTTGGCTGCAATACCGGTAATAGTGGATGTGTTTGGAAATTATAACTCTTGAGCGCTTCCAAGATCTTGGTCTCTACCTCACTGAATAAATCCTTTAGAATTTCTCCTTAGTTTGATGGTGTAGCTGAACTCCCATGTTATATTCTTAAAGGCTTTTTATGTTTTCTGGTGCAGCTGGCATTGGCGGCTTTGCGTCATGCTAATGAGGTGCATAGAGTTCTGGACTATGAAAGGTTAAAAGCAACTCAATTTTTTTTTTTTTATGAAACCAACAATAAGAATTACTTGCCATAGTTGTAATGATGATTGGGTCAATTGAAACTTATGCTTCTTTTCAGATACCTAGAGAACATGCTCATACGCCAAAATTCCATTAACAGCAGCACAGAGCTCATTCAGCATCTGAATGCGATAGATTCCTCGGTAAATCCTCAAGTTTTCTCGCATTTATCTCAAAATATAAAAGCATAACTGGTCTTGCGATCTCAATTCTAAAATGCAAGTCATGTGAACCAAATGCCGATTCAACTTCGCAGTCACCTGTTCGCCGGAACAGCAGGAATCAGCAGGTTGCAAAACCTTTTTAGATTTGGTCAGCAGGTTGCGATATTGACTCCTTAATGCTGTTTGCTTTATTTTGAATCATGTCATCTAGAAACTTCATTATTTAGTTATAAGTCAAGTTTTTCAAAGAGATGATGGGTTTATCATCATTTTAGTCTGTATTGGTAATTAATGATTATTCTTCTTGATAAATTCCTGCATGTAGTGTAGAAATGACTGTACTATTATAATAATAAGGTATCCTCTAGGAAATGCATAGATACGACTTGCTTTGCCTCGAAGGGCTTGCTCAGGCCCTACGTGTATTCAATAAGCAGGAGGAGACACCTCAATACAGTCTTCGTAACATCAGCAGGGATCAATGCTTAAGATGCATGTAAAACCAGAGGTACTGATATGTGAGGATTGATCTGTCTAGATTGATCTATGCTGGAATCATTTATTACTTGAGTGACCATTTATGTGTTGCAGACCTCACAAATCCGTCCATACGTTGTTTCTGCTGTCTTAAGAGGGATAACATTTGATGAAGCCAGTTATAACAGCTTCATTGATCTTCAAGACAAGCTCCATCAGAACATTTGCCGGTATTAATTTTTGGACCTTTAACATGCAGCATAATACCTGTTTTCCTTCTCTATTTCAAGATTTCAGGTTTGAGAGGGAGTGGCGGGAGGACAACACATTTTTGGGAAGCTTTTACTGTGTTCATTTGAACCTTAAATGTAAAGAAGAGCGACCGTGATCTTACATTGAGATGCAACGTCCTATATGGCTTGTCCAGAGCAATGGTTTTAAAAAATTGTAGTGACTATTTAGCTGTCATAGCCAAACAGTGTGGGGAAAGTGATGCTTCATCCACTTTTTGGGTGTCTTGCAATCAACAATTTGACAGATATTTGTGATGTATAGTCTGATTGATTAGCGAGCATCTACATTGACTGAAATGATACAGTTGACTAAGCTTCTTATCACTGAAAAGGCTAATTTTTTACTCCATGCAGAATTGTGCTGTCTCTGCCGCCAATTATCAATGGTGCACATCCGGCAAAAACTTTAAAGACAAAAAATGTTCTTATTGAATGTACTGCGATGGACTTAACAAAGGCTAAGATAGTTCTAAATACAATGGTGAGCATACTCAATTGTTTGTCCTTTTCTCTACACCCATCCTTCTGTATAGAGGACTAATGCGGGCAAGTGTTTTCCTTTAGGTGACAATCTTCTCAGCATACTGTGGGAAGAAGTATGAAGTTGAACCAGTTGAAGTGATATACTCTAATGGGGAGTCATTCGTTTATTCTGATTTGTCCCTATACAATATGGAAGTGTCCTTATCTTATGTCAACGATTCAATTGGAGTCGCCTTGAAAGCTGAAGAGGTATTGTGAATATTCATTTCAAGCTGGAGTTTAAATGTTCGCATTAGGTGGATGTGAGCTTATATTAGAGTTGGTTGGTTATATTATTCTCTCATCAGTTGAGTTAAATTTTTTGTTCGCCATTTGCTATTGTGCTATTTTGTTGCTACAATGATATCTAACAATGACCTTGTTTTATTTATTGGGTGGCCATCTCTCTCGCTCGCTCTGTCTCTATCTCTCACCTGAATGGTGTGCGGTGGTCGCCTTTGTATCTCTCACGGGTGCGCGTGAGATGGAGAATCGATTACAACAGTCTTAAGTGACCATTGCGACGGAGACAACCGCCACCATGGGGGTCGTTGTGGTGTTGGTGTCGCCCGCCATCGAGGAGGACATCACTGTTGTCCTAGAGTTTCGGGGGCAGTCATTAGGTCTAGGTTTTCTTTTTGTTTGTTTGATTTCTTTTCTAATCCTAGTATTTTATATTGTAATTTTTCAGTAATTTATATTAGAAAGCATTTGTAGTTCGTACGATTATATATGAAATGAGTCGTCAGATAAGTGATTTGATATAAAGAAGTTCGAGGATTGTAATTTTCAATCCCTCATTTTGTTCCATCTAACTCCACGCTGCCCTCTAGTCAAACACAGCTTGATCCTATTTTAGAATAGAGAGATCTCAATCTGAGATTGCCGACTCTATTTTGTTTAGATAGAGATAAGGGTAAAAAATGGACTCTCGATGATAACAACATAAGAAGAGAAAACAAAAGAGAAGACCTATTTGATTTTCTTTATATATTCACTGAAGAAAAAGAAAGAAAAATTGAAGGGAATCGATCACTTTGTATTCGATTTGAACAGAGAAAAGGAAAAAGAGTTCTGGTCTAGGACAAAGAAAGAGGAAAAACTCAAATGATTTTATGTCCCCTCGGCAGTCCTTCCTATCCAACAGGAGACCAAACCATTGCTGAACTTAGAGGCGTGCCACCATCGCCGCCACGGACAGTGGTAGGTGGCAACCGCTAGTAGAGAGGGCTGAAATGCGGCAACATATCACGCTAAAGAGGTTTCGGATTTCCCTTTCTTGCGTTTTTCCGCTTAAAGGACACACAAGAAGGCGCTGAACCAAATTATGAACCCACTTAGGCAAAGCAACTGCTATAATCATACAGGCTAATCATGGGTGTGGTTCTGGGGGGATTTACATAAAAAGCTCAGATCTACTCAAAATCGGCAATTTTCTCTTGTTTATGATCTGTATGCACTACTTCAAAACAGGGAGGGAGGTGGATTTACGCTACACTGCATTGACTCGAGTCTAATGCACAGTGCAGTACCGAACAAGATCCATAGAAGAGCTGTATATCAGATCGTGACCACGCAACCTGTTTTTCTGGGTTCATCATGAACAATCACATAAAATTTCCTCCATCTAGGACATGCCCAAGCAATCTTCAAAGTAATCTGAAAAGAAGGGTGGTTTTTGCTTGTCTTCCCCAATACCCTGAGTAAACACCAAATATGAAATGGATAGCTATATGTACATTCCAAAGATTGATCCCAGCAATTATAACTACTTACATATTCCTCTCCTGAAACCCCCCAGCGAAGAGAGGGAAGCAATGAGTTTGAACATGCTGTACACTTGATAAGAATAGACAACTTTACAGTAGCAAGAATTGCACCTAAGAACTTCCATAGGCAGTATCGGGGACAATTGACCAAGCTGTACAGCACTAATATGGTGATGACCACTCCAGCTTCTGATACATGTCTGCGAGTGCGTTATAAAGGATGGCAGCAGCTGGCGGCCTCGGCAACGAACCAAGTAGTATGTCCAATGCATTTATAGACTGGCTGCCATAAAATCGGCAATTTTCTCTTGTCCGCGTTGTCATGACACTGCCTTGAAGGGAGCAACCAACAAAAGCACCTGCCAATTATTTTATGAAAAAGTTGAGAACAATTAAAGACCTTCAGAAAGCGAAACGAGCCCCACAGACTGCTGGCAATGAAATGATAGGAAAATGAGAAATACAAATTCTAGACCTCTCCAACTTTTTACCATGAGCGTCTCAATTTAAGTAGGATCTATGACGAATCAAGCTCAGTGTTCTCTCAAATGATTGCTTATTCAAAAATATCCCTGCAGAAGCTTTCTCAACTAATGTCTCTCCCTTTTCCCCTTTCTTTGGCACTAAGAAAAGGGCAACAAGCAAGCTTCTCAAGAAATGCTCTTTGTAGAAACTTTTTCAACCAATGATCTAATGAAAACAGCTTCACATAGCTTGAAATGGTAAAGAGTATCATCATTTTATTGAATATATAAATAGCATTTGTGCAAGAGCATTTTAAGTAATCGGAGAATAGTCTTTTACATGACTGCCTAAGGACAGATACCCATGCCATACAAGCTAGACTACATAGCTCACCTCAGCAGCAGAGACAAATGAGGAAGAAAGAAAGTGAGAGAACAAGATCCTTTGCAAAATGAGCAATTTTTCTACATCCCGAGAACTGTTATTGCATCCACTTAGGACTTAATAAAAATAGAGAAATTACTATCACATTAAAACGGTTAATAACATAGGATACTATCCATGTTTTTTTGCATAGCAATGTATAGATACCCCAAAAATCAGTCCAGAGGACAACTCCACAGTTTAAAAGGAAAAATAGCTATATAGATGAGTACCTTTACTGCAGCTGTACGTATAACAAGCAGCACAGCCACCATCCCCCACTCGTACATCAGCTTCAGCAGCCCTTCCAATGGCACAAACTGCTGCACTCAAACCAGCCCCAACTGAAAAATGAGCAGTACCATCAAATGTCTTCACAGCCTCAGTTGATCTCAACACTATAACAAAGTCTGTCAATTCTCCTCCAGCCTGCAATCACCCTTGACTGGTTACTATTGACTGGAATAAGGATATCTCTACATAAAAATATAGCACAAAATCAAACATTTCTTGCAGGGATAATCTTTTCATTTATGTATTTGATTTTTACTATTATTGTTGTTATCATTTCGGGAGGAAGGGGAATCGACTAAAGATTTCTTTAGTTGATTTTTATGTTTTATGCAAGACTTCTTTGCTCGAGCTTAAGCCACACAAGCAGAAGCTATTAATGCGATAGACATGTTAACAGAAAGGGAACGATTATAAGTAACACAAGGGCAATCTCTGGCTCAGGGACTTCTCCCACTTCCACAAAAAAGCAAAACACAAATTCAGAGAAAGGGAACAGAGATGCAGAAAGGAACTTGAAAACTCAATGGCAACATGGTAATCAAACAAAAAGTCCAAATCTCATCCTGAGAAATACTGTTCTTAGATAGAGTTCCAGAAAGGAGAAACAAATGGCACATTCCATGAAATAGAAGGATGACAGACCAGACATTTACAAAGGAAAATTCTCACAGAGACCATGGAAATGAAGCAGACAATACGTCAAGCATTCCGGATGGAGTAAAAAATCAAATTGGTGTTTATTATCTAAACAATCATTTTGAGCACGTTGATTCACGTGGTTAATCTGCAGACTGCATGAAAGCCAAAAACACTTGTTGGTTCCGACGCTTGGCCCTTAAGGTTGATGAAATCAAAATCCAGGTATACGATAAAACAAGCCTACCTGTGCTCCCCACCCTATTCCACATGAAGAAATTGCAGAAGGTGGAGACCATGAGCTGTCTTCCTACGAGCAACCACAAGGCCTGTTCCAATATTGTAGGTTACCATCATACCAACTTTCACAACAGTAATTATCGCATACATGACTGTCTCGACCTGCTGATTTACACCACCAGATGAACACAAAATACACAGTAGTTTATGTAAATTCTCAACTTCCCTGGTCAGCGATGCTCCTAAATCAATTGCATTTCAAGAGCTCTTTCAAGCTGCTAGATGCCCACTGCTTTCTGTCACTTCCATACTGTGGAATATTTTCGTGATACCAAACAAGCTTTGAAGAGTAAGTTCAGCAACCATGGTCGCAGTAGATGCATATTTGGATGAGTGTGGCACTAATGATGATGCCTCAGCTGTGCATACACCTGCCATATATCAATGACTAGTTTCTTAAGAACTTGAAGCATTTCTGAGGAGAAGTCTAAAACAGGACAAACCAAGCAATCAGAACAGTTTGTAAGGAAATAATGAGAGCAGTACACAAGGGACACATATGACATACTGTCAAGCAAGAGATGACCCCTCTTGCATCTAACCTGCACTCCGCTTGGATTTGTGCTTCGATTTCTTGTCTCGTTTCTTACTACTGCAAAGCATCAATCTCATAGGTTTCACATGCCAATTGTTATCAAGAATAAAAGAAATCAGACGACAGGGGTTTGAAGGAATTACTCATCATGTGAACTAAGGCCCCAACAAGACCTCAGCTTCCTGTTGATGTGTTTCATATCTTTCTCAGAAGGGAATTTATATGTCCTAACCTGTATTCAGTCAGCAGCACGAAGAACAAATTAGAAACTTTTTATCAATACCTAGAACTTGGTTCACATGACTTGCATTTTCAAGTAGAATTGAGATCGCAAGACCAGTTATGCTTTTATATTTTGAGATAAATGCGAGAAAACTTGAGGATTTACCGAGGAATCTATCGCATTCAGATGCTGAATGAGCTCTGTGCTGCTGTGAATGGAATTTTGGCGTATGAGCATGTTCTCTAGGTATCTGAAAAGAAGCATAAGTTTCAATTGACCCAATCATCATTACAACTATGGCAAGTAATTCTTATTGTTGGTTTCATAAAAAAAAAAAAAAATTGAGTTGCTTTTAACCTTTCATAGTCCAGAACTCTATGCACCTCATTAGCATGACGCAAAGCCGCCAATGCCAGCTGCACCAGAAAACATAAAAAAGCCTTTAAGAATATAACATGGGAGTTCAGCTACACCATCAAACTAAGGAGAAATTCTAAAGGATTTATTCAGTGAGGTAGAGACCAAGATCTTGGAAGCGCTCAAGAGTTATAATTTCCAAACACATCCACTATTACCGGTATTGCAGCCAACATTTCTGAAGGTTACAAAATTGCTCCTGCACCATATTTCTCTGTTGCCCAGATACCCATTTAACACGTTGAAGCATCTGACATGAGTTCAACTCCTTTTTATTCGAACAAATCTATACTCCTCATATAGAGTATATAAACCTAATGGGAAATTATCCAAAAATTGAAAGCAAGTTGCCGGGCCTAAAAATTTGCTCATGAACCAAGTAAAAGTAGAACTGTAAGAAAAGGAAAATGCAAGAAGTACCTGTCCAGGAGGAAAGAGAAGTGGTGCATCAGTAACCATAATTTTGTCTACCTCCTCTTTTGCAGTTTCCTGGAAATGATCAAGAACCATAATGCAGAAAATTAGTGTGACATAAGGATATGAGCAGTCTATTTCAAAAGTACACATTTGCAGCAGTAATATAAATAAGAAGAAGAATATAAACAGGAACATATAAAACGAAACAATTGACTTAATATACTGTTGAACGAAGATTCTATAACGCTTGGGTCAGAGGCTCTCACATACATAAGGCAGAAGCCATGTAATAACACTATTTGAAGTTCATCAAAAGCATGCAAATTTCTGAGCACAAACATCCCCAGCAGTATGGCGAAATGCCAGATGTCAGCTCAACCCACCTGCTTATTGTAGCCTTTAAGCTTAATTTCCTTCCAAGGGTCATGCTTCTCTAATGTCAAGCAACTAAGTTGATGCACATGGGGTGGTTTAGAATTTTACTTCCCACATGTTATACTTACAACTAAGGTTCTCACTCAGTTAGATCTGTTAAGAAGCAAATATGTTTATTGAGGTAGATATACAGTTCCATAAAGTGCTAAAGACTGGCCTAGCGCATACACAAATATAACAGGGCAACAATTTGGCATTTCTCAATTGCATGTTCATCTACAAACAGATACGCTCAATTTAACAACGGTTTAAGGCGATGACCCACTAAGCATATGAGGTGGTTGTTGTCATAAGGAACTGGCATCGAAAGCTTTCTCCCTTGAGTTAAGTTCCTCGATAGGTAAAACTCCGCTACAATTGAGAGGAGATCCTTCATCTCAGCCCCACTAGCTGCGATCAAGACTCTACCATCAGAGTTAATGGTTATTTTTGAATTTCGGACCAAATCTCCCATGAAATCTGAGAGAGCGCTCTGAGTGGAAAATTGAAAGTTAGGGTAGACGAGACAAGGAATGATGGGCAGGCGATGCATGTCAGTTTCCACTGAGTGAAGACCCGTTAAATCAGATACTAGAGACATATCTAGTGCAGCCTTTTCAGCACAACTCAATCCAGACATGCTAAACTCAAAGACTTCTCTCTGCATGGTGGATCGTTCGGCAATTCCGGTGCCTAGGGGCCCAGTAGTTGAGTGGACATCTGCAATCATAATAAATAAACCATTACTTGACCATCCCCTCTCACGACAAGTAACTTGTTTAACTGCAAAGAGCACTGCAACACATGCCCTACAAAAGCTATATTGTTTTCTTTAGAAGCAGATCTTGGTTTCAGTGATCTCCTAAACCTATAAATGGTTCAGCACTTTAGCCAGTTCTACCAACCTCAACAGTAATCCCCCATTTGTTGTTGAAATTCAGTTTCCATGAATTTTCTGACCATACAAATGCAAGTGCCATGAATAAATTGCTAATTTCAGTTTCCATTAAGCGTATGATTCTACAAATTCGTGTGGCCTAATATAATTGCTTATACCATCAAGCACTTGCAAAAGGATACAAATTCATATTCTTAAGTAGTTTTGTGGTAAGACGATTTAAAACTGTAAGGGTGATAAATAATAATGGCCCCAAAAATTTCATTATCTCTGTGGCATGAAGGGTGAGATTTTCATCAAATGAAATCAATGACTTGAAGCTTGTAATTAACAAATTTACATGAGAAATAAATTATACCCAGAAGGAACGCGAGCACTTTATTTCAAGGTCTCTCCTTTTGGACAAGCTGACATATAACGTGAATTGATTTAAAAATAATAATAATAATAATAATAATAAAAGAGAGAGAGAGAGATATCTTCAACTGAGTATTACGTGCATACCTTGCAAATCTAGAATCACGGGATCTTTCTCCACAGAATCAATCTGCACACACCGCTTTGCTGCTAACAGTACATATAGGGATTCCACTGCCTCCTTCAATTGATTAGGACTGAGGGTCATGGATCCCAATCTTATAATGTCTTGTCTTGTCCTAGCAGCAGGCAAAATTGGCTGAAGATCCTGCACTTTCCATAATTAGATTTCCCGAATGCAGGATGCAAAATAACAAGGAACCGACACCTGACCAACATTAGCCATTTCTATAATCTAACATAGACCAAAAGAAAATCCCTAGCAAACATCACTGCACACAGATCTAAACCACCCTAAACAATTGAGGAGGTCAGAATCAACAAAGACAAAGCTTCGCAACGTGCAAGCACCAATGAAAAGCAAAATTTAATTGCAACTTCGCAGCACTCTTTAAACCCGAAATCACCAAGCTTGGAGCATCAAGCCACGGAGGTCAAGATGGAGTTGTAAAATTTCAATCTTTTAGACAAAGAGTGGTGAAAAAACAAAAAACTCGTGATCAAGAGATCTTACATAGATGAATCTCCTAGAGAACCAGAGTTCCGCAACACATCAGGGGCCCAGTCAACGACGTGCACAGTGCAGCATCGAAACTCACAAAAGCCGCAGCTAACGACGAGCTACAGAGCTAAAACACCACACGACCCAATCAAAGACTGAACGCCAAGCAGCAAGCACGGAGCTGCCACGACAACAGAACAAAATCGACGACACCGCACAAGAATCAACCGACGGAAGCTATCCAAAGCGCTTCGGCAATCCCTAGGCACGAAACCCAGTTCGTTCCGATTCGAATCCGCGACGGACGGAATCGAGAGGAACCGAGAGAAGTCGAGACTCACCCTGACGACTCTGCTCGCGCCCTTGCTCCTGACCAAGAACGAGGCTCGGCGGATAACCATGCGAAGCCATCAAGCAGAGCTCCGCCATCATCGACCAAGAACGAGGCGAGGAGGGAAGCGCTTAGGGTGAGTGAGAGGGCTCGAGACAGAGAGGAGGGGGGCGCTTGGGGTGAGTGAGAGGACTCGGGACAGAGAGGAGAGGAGTGCTTGAGGAAGAGAGAGGCAGAAGCGGGAAGAAATAGCGCGCGCTCCGTTGAAAAGAAGAGCGCGCCCATCCGCAGGCCTCTCCTTCTTCGCAGCGCCGTCGACCCCGCCCAAGTCCGCCGAGATCTCCCTCGCGATCGAGCGGGCTAGCGTCAGGGACAGCGCCCGGTCAGCGGCGGGGAGCCTGGTGCCGCTCGGGAACGAGACCGAGATGACCAGCGAGGCTTTTGGGCAGGCGGAGGCGGAGGCGGAGGCGGAGACAGAGGCGGGGGCGGAGGACGAGGCCGAGGCGGAGGCGGAGCCGGAGGAGGTGGGATGCGCGGAGAAGGAAACAGAGGAAGGCTCTGAGCGTTCTCGGTTCTTTTACGAGGAGAGAGAGAGAACCGGCCTATTCAAGTGAGGAGAGAGAAAAATTTTGAGCGGGAGGAATACGCTGACCGTCCTCTCTTTTCTGCAGGTGGAGCCGAGCCGAGCCAGCCGAATACCAGCCCTTTTCTCATTTTCCAGAGGGTCCCGCTTGGGACAGGTGTCGGTACTTGAGTGGTATGTGCGCGCCACGTCAGCGGATGACGTGGCGCGCATGAACCACTGAATATTTTCTCGTCAAATGACATAATGGATTGAGATCCTCTACCTCCGTGGATGTTTTCCTTTGATACCTCATCCATATATCATTTGCTAATGCGAATAAGGATAATTATGAAATTTATCAATATCGGAGATTCGTTAAGTCGTCATTTAAAGCACCAAACAGAATAGAGAATCTTTGTTAATAATGATGAGCTCTTCAGCAGTCTGTATATTGTGCCTCGAGGCATCAAGCGCATATGGTAAACCTACCTTAAACACGTATCTCTGCGCAAAAGAACACCCTAAGTATCAAAACTTAGCATAAAGAGACACTTAAGTGTCAAAACTTGACATAAAGGACACTTAAGTATCAAAATTAACATAAATTGACACTTAAGTGTTAAAACTTACGAAATGGACACTTAAGTGTCACTTTTTATGAAAAATAGGACACTTGAGTGCCGCATCCAAAGAAACATCGCAGGAAATCTTACGTGGTAATTTTTTATTAATTTTTCCCTTACATGGCTCGCTAGAAGACTGACTCAGCAAACCACACAAAAAAAAAACGACGTCGTTTAATACAATTTGAATTTTAATATAATAATTAATTAAATTAATTTTTTAAAATTAATTATTTTATTTTTTTTATTTTTTTAAATGAGGGGAGGAGGAGAGGGGAGGCGGCGACGGCGAGGGCTGCTCAACCCTCCCCCTCCTTTTTTAAAATTTAATTAATTATTTATTATATTAATTATTTACCACGTTAGCATCAAAACGACATCATTTGACACTGTTTAGCCACATCAGCATACAAAACGATGCAACTCGCCGGAAAATTGTCACGTTAGTGTTTTTACCGAATTTTCTCGCCGATGACACTTAAGTGATCCATTTTACTTCGATTTTAACACTTAAGTGTCACTTTCATAATTTTTGTACTTTAGTGTCTTCTTCCAACTTTTGGCACTCTAAAGTCCCAATGTCCATATCTCTGTGAAAAGGTGAGAAAGATAATAGAGATAATGCTCAGGGGCTTATTTTTGCCATGCTAAGGTTGCAAGTTATTTGTTCAAAAAAAAAAAGGTTGCAAGTTATGGCCTTCTCTTCTCGGAGGTTCATATCTCTTTAAGTAAGGAAAAAAAATAATTATGACAATCATGCTGTAGTTATTTTCATATATATGGTAAAGAATCTTGACCAAATCATAATAGAAGTCAATTTCTCTAGTTCCCTCATTCGCTTTTCGTGGACCGACTTGTAGTGGAAATTAATTTCCTTTTCTTAATTGCTGACCAAAAATTCAAACTCCATTATTCTGCAACATCCAAGTCTAATATGGGCTTTCCAAATTAAGGAATCCATATCTACGAAAATATGACTCAAATATCCACATGCACTTTTAGATTAGAATTTGTTTATAAGTTTAAATTCAAAACATATTTTAACGATAAAAATTCTAATTATGAAGGAGTACTTCTATGCATATTGTCTGTAGTTGACTCAAAGGTTCTGCCATGATCAGAGAGAGAACTCCTTTAGGGCCTGTTTGGCAACGTGCCAAATGATGCTTAGCCGAATTCCTGATTTTTGTTCTCGAATCGGTTTAGGACGAAATCGCGTTTGGTAAAATTTTTGTTCTCGAGAACAATTTTGGACAAAATTTGAGAATAAAAAAAAAAATTGATTCTCCGTCCGAGAATCGAAAAGAATCACCCTCGCTCTTCCCTTTTGTCATCCTAGTTGCCGTCCGCCGCCACCGCCGCCCGCCGCCGTCGTCCGCCGCCGGTCGCCGGTGGCCCCGGCCTCGCCCACCCCGGCGAGGCCGGCTGGCCACCGACAGGCTGGCGAGCCTCGCCGCAACTAGGCGAGCCTCGCCGGCAAGCCGGGCGAGGCTCGGCCTCGCCGAATCGGGCAAGGTCGAGCCTCGCCCGGTGCCGATGAAGCTCGCCTGGCCACCGGCGAGGCTCGGTCGACGAAGGCCAACCTCGCCGAGGCCGGACGCTGCGGTGAGCGTCACCGCCGAGCGAGATGAAGAAAAGAAGAATATGAAAAAGGGGGAAAAAAAGGAAAAAAGAAAAGAAAAAAGTAAAAAAAATTATTTAAAATTTATTTAAAAATTTAAAAAAATTAATTTGGAACATAATCAATTAACACGATATCAAACGGAATTCTATTCCGAATCAAAATTTTGAACAGATTCCAAACGCGCTTTTACTTAGAATCGGTTCTCGGGAACGAATCAAAATAATCATTTATAGTCGAATCGGCTCCGGAATAGAATCATTATCAAACGCGCCCTTAGCAGCCGCGATACCCTTCCTCGGCTCCTGTGAATTGATCTTAAAGTCAGATTAATATTGCATCAGTTCAAGTCAAATTGATTACCGAAAAAAAAAAAAAAAAAAAGTCAAATTGATTACGTGGCATCATTTCATAAAACTAGAGAAGCATCAATCCAACCCATTGATCGATTATGCACTTGATGCACCTTAAGTCAAGGTCAGTCCGACAAAGTTCAACTCTTCATCGATGTGGAGACATAAAACACGTTTCCTCATATTAGCCATTTCAGATAAGTTCAACTCATTCTCAAGAAGATGTATGACGTTAAAACTACATATACTGGCATTAAATATTTCGAAAAATCCAGATGACAAAGATCACTTTAACAAATAGATTCAAAAATAAACCTTCCATTCCGACAACCCTATTCATCACCAAACCCAACACAATCTACCGCAAGCAATGCTAATGAAAAAAAGCCACATTAGCATGTTATGTTAGCATATAATAAGTGTACATGCCAAAAGTATATGATTCATCAAATTGTGAAAAAAAAAAATCATCAAATTAAAGGGACTTAATTGTGCAAAGTAAAACATAAGAATACAATTGCACAAACAATGAGTTAAGAGGAGTAAACATAGCATTGTCACTTGTATAAATTTACCTAGACAAGGCACATTTGAGGTTGACATTAGGGACCACGGCCCAAGAAACCTTGTAATGGCCTGTGAACCCTATTCAAGTGGTACACGGGCCGTGCCCAATCAGCTTTGAATATCGCAATCATGTGCGCTAGACAAATCCGGATCAAGGCACGCGCGGGGACTTGCGGCGCTACTCTAGGTAGTGAATAAATTGATAAATGACTCTGAAATGGAAACTCAAATGGTAATTCATAGAGCTTAAGAGAACTAGCACAAGAAATAAGCACCTCCTTGAAAAGGAATAACCATCACCATGCAGTTCATTAAATTTTGCGGAAGGTTGCGGCAACCAAAGCTGATTGATTAGTCCCATAAGGGAAATAATTATTTTCTTCATGAAAATCACTTCTTCATTTTTTATTTTATCAATAACTTGTCACCTTCTTCTACAAAAGCGTACAAACAACGTCAATGGTAAGACAAACTCTCGTACTACCAAATTGTAAGAAGAAAATGGAGAAAATCATACCCCAAATCTCCAATTTTATGTACGAAATCAAATCGAATTCTAAAATTTCTAATTTATTCAGTCAAGTCCAACACCTTCATTAAAAAGTGCAACTGAGCTTGGTTCAAATAAGTCCCAAGCATTTATTAAAAATGCAATTAAATCTTGAAACTTATATCGAAACTTGCAATTTAAGGATGACATGTAAGCAATATTGAAAGGCATGTAAGCAACTCTAGGTACTGTCAATCATGTGAATGAGGAAAAATACGTAAACAGTTTGAAACAGAAGGAGAATGTGTATAGAGGACAGAAAATCAAGAACGACTGGACAAGGAAAAAAAATATGGAAGGTAGGCGCCATGAGAGACGTAGAGACCTCCCCGAAGACAAGAGAAAGAAACTCACATGCGAGAGAGAGCTCGTCAACCCTTCCGGTCCAGCTTTTCGCACAGGGCAAATGGTGGAGTGATAAAATATAGTAGTGAATTTCTCGTTAGTTCAAGAACAATCTGATATTGTACTGAAAACAAAAGACAATACTGGATTCTAATCCTGCCTTTATCCATTGAAGCATTCAAGTACAAATACTTAGGACTTTTCATTTCTCACATTAAATCTGATAATCTCCAACGCTAGACTTTTTGTACAAATATTCAGTACCTTTTCCCCTTCTAACTTATTCAAACATCGTATTGCTATTCATAATTTTCAACTGCCAATAACAAAAATAGATGAATGAAGTGAAATTACATACTCCGTCGTGGTAAGCAAAATGGGCCGGATGTCCACGAGAATTGCCCTAGAGACTGGGCCTTCAGTCTTACTGGATCGGTTCGCAAACTGAGCTTCCGAACCAAGTTGGTCAACGATGTTTTTGTTCCTTGACGTGGATGGTTGTCTATTTCCGGTAGGTGGTGAATCAGAGAACGAGAATGACGTTTTTCCCCTGCGCATACTCGTGTTATTGTACTCATGTACAAGCGAAAGCGGCAGGTGTTGGACAGTACAATATACCTAAAGAAGGAATTGAAACTTAGACAACAATGTATTAGAATTTCTAATGGGTTGTCTAATTAAGTTATCCGAAAATCACACATGCGCACTTCATACATCGTTCGCTAGAGAGATTTCTAAGACCTTCTTCTGATGTCATGATAATATCTTGCTTTTGAATGAGGGAGAGAAAAAATTGATCACCATCATTATATCTAGTCATGAGCTTTAGAAAATCAAATGTCGATATTATTGGTATCACCTTAGTATTTTCAACTGTCTTATATGGATTCACTCCTTTTATTTTATTTTTTTCCTATGTTAACATGACCAGAGAAGCCTCCTAACATTAAGGGAAAATTGAAAAGGATGGAGTCGAATCAAGAACGATGCCAAAAAAGGACCGAGTCAACTTTTGGAGTAAGCAAAGAAATTGGCTGACACTCTTGACTCTTCCAAGGCAACCCAAAAGGGACAATTGGACTTATGGGAAGAAGAACCTTGCCAAGGACTCTTCCATGAGGGTCTAGAACACAAGAGGTGACCCCAAAATGGAATAAGACCAAATAAAAAGAAGAAAAACCCACATCTCACTTTCACTAAACTTTAATACTATCGAACCCTCCAAGCCCAAAAAACTCGAAAAGGGAAAAAGGAAGAGAGAAAGAGGCTTGCGGTACAAGTGAAGGGTCGATAGCGAAAGAAGAGGAGCCAAGGTCTTATTTTTGAAGGGTGGAGAGTAAATGTTTGGGATTGGTGGGGGGGTGGGGATCCTTGTGAAGCAAGAGATAAAGGTCTGACAATGACAAGGCAACAAGAGTTAAAAAAAACTATTGTGATGTCTGCATGATTGGACTGCAAGGGAATGTGAAAAAGGCGTCCTGGACACGCCCCGGGTGATGATCTAAGAGCTCACCCTTCGTCGAAGCAAAAAACCCACGTCTTGTATTTATTTTTCCCTTTGCTCTCTCCCTTTCTCTCTATCCCACCTCTTTTCTCTATACGCCTGGAGTCTCATGTTTTCTTCTTCCCACACATGAGCCACGCCCCTCACTGTTCCTCCTCATGGGGTGGCTTCAGTCCCTCCTCTCTCCGTTGAAGAAGCTGTGGTTACGTCTCCACTCGCCTCCGAACAAGAGTACGTTCTCATCGCAGGCTGCCAGCTAAATTCATGTTTCTTACCTTGTACATCCATTGCCATTGATTGGCTAAGATGGCAGTCGAATTCCGTCGTGTTTTTCAGTCTTTTCAATTGTGTCCAGTTGCTTCGATTCTCTAGTTTCCATGCTCTGTACTTTCACATTGTTTAGACTCTCTCTCTCTCTCTCTCTCTCTCTCTCTCTATGTGAACATAAATTGACAGCATTGCTCTGTAACAGGAAGAGGGATATACATTCTGTACGAGGATGTCAAATCATGCCCGTGTGAGGACGTTCATGTGCTGTGGTCGATTCTGGTGGAGGCGAACGCGCCATCCTTGCCGTCCCCCGCCAAACAATGAAGGCTCCAGGCCACAGGGGGTTCTTCTACTTCTCAGGATACGCTAGAAACCCCCGGTCATGTACATAGTAATATATTATAATGTCGTCTTCGACTCTACACCTTCTATAGTTTTGCCCCATCTTTCTTCCGTCCTCTGTTTTCGATTCTTCGAGCTTGAGATTGTTGACTTATGTTAACTTAAATTTCAAGAATCCCATGAGGGGTACTTCTTCTTCTTCATGACCTTGAGGGAAAGCTTCATGATCATTTTGAGTAAGTGAGAGCTTGAAAGGCACTAAGCAGTAGGATAAGAGAGGTAGTTGGATGGAGAGAGTATATATTTTGGCTTCTTATTGTTGGCTTGTCAGTTTCAACCGTTGAGGTGGCAGTTAGTTCCCCACCTTTCATCTTTTGTTTACGAAACTCCCTGAAGTTGACTTCCAAGGAAGCTACAAAAATGGATGGGACACCACACGAGATTTTCATGTCCTGCCCTTTAACAAAATGATTATCTCATTGAAATGATCTTCCGTGAGTCATCGTGGTCTTTTTTACAACTAAAATCGAGCAAGGAGCAAGTAAAGCCTGCAAAGACTTCCGAGATATTAGAAGGTCATGACGTGCATTGTATTGCAATATATGGAAATCGCCCAAAAGAAATCTCGCTGAGTCTCCCATCAAGCTTCACAGCGGAGATTAGAGCCAGGAGAGAAACAGGCAAATGATGGTAAAGCACAAGATATATCCAGAGAAGAAAGTTCTGTTTCCGTAAGAGTAATAGAGATAGCAGCTGACTAGATGAAACTCCATTCACAGACCCAAAAGGGGTTAATCCATCGTGCGATCAATCTGAGATAACCATGAAACAGCAATTTGAAAAGAGAGGAAAAAAGATGAAAATAAGAAAGAAAATACTCGTCAGTTTACGTTGGTTCATTTTGTATGACTGCATGTAGACTTCCCCCATCAAACGTAGAACAGTTTAAGAAGCATTTATGCATACTCATTGTATGCGTAAGGTGATGGAGGCCTTTCTTTCAACATCTTTCAAGCAGGTTATATTGCACAAGCTTTTCTAATTATTGGCACTAAGCACGTGCGTGTAAGTTAGGTACGGGCTAGCACTTCGACATCATTATAAATCATTTGATTGCCAAAAACGTTGCAGGCCTACGACAACTCAATATATAAGACAACACTTGAGTAGATGAAAAGCTCTATAAAGTCATTGTCTAAGGATTATATAACTACATCTACAGAAACTCGTAATTCCAAAGGAAAGATAAAAAAAATTGACCAACCAGATTTTCAGTTTTTCCCAAATTTTGAATGCAGCATCTTTTCCAATTAAACAAACGCAAAATGCTTCCACAGATACAAGCCATATGGCACACACGCGACGTTTTTGAAAGATTTCTCCTTTTTGCTAACTATTTTATGAATGAGGAGGAAGATCTGATTAGGCTAATACAGAAGGGAAGGAAAAACAAGTTCACAATAGCGCAGTCCTCCTTATGTTACTATAAGTGAACCTTAACTACAGAAAACAGGGTAATGAATTTTAACAGGACAACATTAAGATCAATCCTGCACATAAATTGCATTGGGAAGATGCCATTATTTTCAGTAGTCAAATGTGAACGGACCCCATTTGTATTAACTGGGAAAATTGAGATCTCGTACAATTCTTACTTGACATTGACACCATTTACCGAAGTTTAAGATTCCCAGGCAAAGAGATGGCACAAGACATGGCTTAAAAAATGAATGACCTTGACAATAACTTGAGTTTGAAGTATATAATTTCCACATAGAGAAGCAATCCTGCATAAATGAGCAAATTTCATATTAAAAAGAGACTACAGAAAATAGCAAACAGTTGTTTTCTTCATTAACCGTTAGAGCAAACTGTTAGATTGACAATATATATATAGTGTTCAATTTTAAGTTTCATTAAACATCTTCACCTCAGCCAAAAAATATAAAGGGAATGTCTCTGTATTTGGTCATGGAAGAAAGTGGACCCAAGAATTCAAGTTTTTCTTTTTCTGGGTGTTTTGCCCGTGTTTTCAAAAGGAAAAGGTTGATTTGCACTAGAGTGAAGAAGGAAAACAAAAACTATCTACAATATGAGATTGATACCTCCACCATTGACATAATCATTTAGATGGTAACTGAAAGCACTGAACCCAGTACACTAATTTTAGGGGTTTGCGGGTGATAATGTGGTGGTAAGATATTTTACCACATTATGAGTTTTTTTGTTATAAATATGATGAGATATCTTGACATATCTCAGTCAATCGATATTAAGGTACATAGATTTGTACGAGATTTACTTACTAGTCTTCTTGTGAGACACTATATAGTTTTACAGCTATTTCTATGCAGATTTATAAATTTCAAGGATTAAATGTTGCTTAAGATATTATTATAATTCCTGATTCTGTTACATTAAAAACTAATGCTTCCACAGACTACCATAATGTTTGGATCAAGTTGGATCTTTGTACTAGTTAGCCTTCCCAAGCCTCTCCATCCAGAACATTATGCCCATAATCACTTTATTACTTCCCAAGAGCAAAGTCATGCAGGTGTGCTTCTCGTTCAAGAACTGATTCTCAAGAAACAGGTCTCCTCAATTAAATTTCTGACAATTTTCCCTGTCGCAAACAGCTGGGTAAGAACCACAGTTTCCCAGCCTAATCATTCTCTAATTTAATCTCCATATTTTCTGAAATTCCACTTAGTCCTGAAATCATAGAAGCTTATGCTATATGAGCGAGCATGAGAACTCCTATCTCCATGTTGTATTTACGTATGAATGCCCATGAATATCCAAACGTTCAAGTCCTCTATCTGCTTAGGATTAACAACAAATGCAAGAAGTCAAGAACCTTCATCACTCTTCTAATCAAACCAAATTTGTGCACAAAGCAATTTTTGTCCTGATAGCATTTATTATTGAGATTCAAATAGCCTATCCCACTGAGGGCAAAAATGACAGACATAAAACAAAAAGTAGTGCTTCAGATATTCTTTTATACAAATATGCGCTCTCTATATACTCTTCATGTATACTTTTCATATTGACAGTGGATCAGTGCACAGGCTGCAGAAGACGGGAAATCAGGACAATGTTTTCCTTCTACATCATAAGTATGGGCTAACTGTTCCCTTGCTAACTCTGGTGAGTGATTCACAAAAGAAAATTGCAAGTCCACAAAATAAGAACAATTACCACAAGAGTTACAAGTTCTGACAGCAAAAATAGAACAGCTAATGTTTTGTAAATCTAAATGGTCAAAGTTCATGCAAGCATAAATCTTAAATCAAAGATGTCCACAAAGGAGGTGCATTCATGAATTTTTTCCTTCTCTAAGTCTGACAGTGCTAACACCTGGTGGGGCATTGTTCATATTGCAACTTCAAATTACGACTCTTCAGATGTTTTAAATGAGTGTCCAGAACTGTTTGGAATTAATACGACAGATATTCATGAACTTTGTATAAGAATGGTTGTCATGATGATTTCCCTTCCACATTTCATCAAGCCACGAATTGAAAAGCTTCCACCTTTGACCAAAAATCCTGTTACTACATAAGAAAACTCTTTGACAAAAGGAAACAGTTATATACAGATATACTGATAAATCAGTCCGTCCTCACTACTTTTTTATTTCTCTGCTTTTTTAACTTTTCAATGTTCTTTAAAATTATTTACAGTCATTTACATTATCAAAACTTAGATAATATAAAGTACCAAAGATATTATTCACTGGAACCAAGCAAAGTAAATTCATCAAGCTAAAAAAAAAGGATAAGAAATGAGAATGCTTGGGAACTATCTCCATCCATGCCTAATTCCTTCTAATATGATGCCACAGATGCACTTCATGGAAAATATGATCATAAAAATAAATAAAATTCTTAATAGACTTCATAACAAATGGAAAGGTACAAACCTCAACTCATATTTATTAGTCACAAAAGGCATCTAACAGCGTTAGGAAGCCAGTGAAGGGCATTAAGCCACATTTGGCAGCCAATCCTTAAAAAAGGCCTCACATTCCACATTCGCTGGGGAAAGAGCACCAAGGGGCGTAACAGTGATCTGGCAAAAGCATGCATTAGTTATGTCCTATGATCGATGAATATGATCCATTAGATAGAGCAGACAACATACAAATCCTTCCTTCAGAAATCGATGATCTGTAGCATCATCATCAACTTGGGCTCCTCTTACCTAAAAATTTCAAACAGAAAAATTAATAAATTAAGCCTTACAAAATCAATAAACTTCAAGTGTAAGAACACTTTAGAAAGCATCTTTAGAGCATAAGATAGATTTTATTGTAAAAACATTATTTTCAACCAGCCAAAACATTATAAATTTTAGTCATAAACCAATAAACTAAAAGTGTAAGAATACTTCAGAAAGCATCTTTATAATAAAAGCTAGATTTTATTTGAAAAAAAAATTATTCTCAACTGATACATAACAAAAGCGAAATATACAAACACAACAGAATTCATGCAAGTGTTATTTGTTTTCATAGCCTGATATCAAAATTCAGTTGTGATAATTTTATCAGAGATTCTGGTAGAATAAATTTTAAGACATTATTAAAAGGAAAAACCAAGCATATTCATAAGTTTCCTGGTTCAGAACATTGAACCAATCAAAAAACCATAATGTACAGCTAACACAAAAGTACAAGGAGTCAAATTTAAGATTCTCACTTCTCTCTTAAATAGAAGATGTTCCTGAGACGTAGATGATACATCTGCTTCTGTCGACACCAGTGAATCCATATCCATTGTCATTGTCGATAACATCTTCCCTCCATGCATGTCCGAGGTCACTTGTCTCCATCCCATCTGGATTATGCTTCTCCCCTGCTTAGTGAGCTTATAGCCCTTTTATGGGTACATGAAATGGAGAACATTACCACCTTGCGATGCTAACCAGGCAATGACTTTTATAGTTATCCAAAGGATAAATTAAAGAGAGACAAAAGCTCTAGAGAGCAGAATAATACGCATCCAAGCAGCTAAGGCATTTCATGTTTCCCCAATAAGCAGCAGTCGCTTTACCTTATGATTTGCAACATCTGTTGGCAGATCTATATTCAAGAAACAATCTCTGGGATAACTGCTCTTCTTGATCTCAGACAAAATCGAACCAATAATAGGTAAGCAAGCCTCAGCAGCAAGTGTGAAGTCTTGCTCGCTGCGTATGCCTCCAAACACCCTGGATTTCCAATACAAAATATTACTATGCAAAAGTACGCCCACCAATCATATGATAATGAAAGGATTTTTGCCAAAGGATGAATAGGCACTAATTGAGAGATGGCCTTGATATAAACAATTAGTGCAATAGTATGCCCACCAATCATATGATAATGAAATAGAGGGCACCCCATGGAAGAACGCCTCGCGAGCACCAGCAACTGTGCCAGAATATACACTGCAATATCATGCAGCTAAAATCATAAGAAACAGCAAGGACTTTAATGGATATGATGGACACCTATTGACTGCCAGGCATCAATCTATTCGATAGTTCTTGTTTAGACAAATGCATTATTTTCAATTTTTCAAATCCTAATTCAAGAAAACAAAATACTTAATACAATTATTTGAGAGGCTAAGCCGCCAAGCAAAGTAAAATAATGACCGCATATATTGACGTTAAACATGGCTTGAAGGATGAAAAACCTAAGATTTTCTAATTAAAACTGTGCAATAGTTTAATACAGAAAACTGCACTCTGCTTCCTATTATGCACAGAATCAGATACTTACAGCATCCTGTCTTTTCAGAAACTTCAAGTTGCATATTGTGAGGTACAACTCATCATGCTCTTTCTATTACTTAGCAGAAATAGTTGTGCTAGTCTGTAATAATATTTCAGACAACCATCTAACACAAGTATTTAAGTAACAGTCTTGATATGAATGACTTGTTTAGTGGCTTTGACATGCAATTCATCTTTCGATGATAGTAAAGTTTTCTAACATTTCTTCCTAATCTTAAAATTAAGCAGTGATCTAATTCCCAAGCATTTTTCTTTTTTCTTTCGCAACTTTTTTGTTATTTTATACAACAACAAAGGTCCATGAGACTTTGCTTGGTTGTTATCTTCGTAACTTAGGGATGAATGATAAGCTGGAGCAAGATGAGTAACTCAGAAGAGAAAATCTAGAATAAAATTGCAATGAGTAAAAAAAATTGGGAGACAGAGAAGGCAAAATTCCACTAACATGTGATATCCACAGTTGCTACCCATGTTAATACCACTGATTACCTGCCAGAGATAAGAGGAATGCATGAGACAGACAAAATCAAGCTGTGCAGCACAGAAAGAACAACAACAGGGCTCAGTCAAACAAAGAGAGACTGCAACTTCCTCATGACGCAAAAACACTTCAACACAAATAGTATAAATGACAGAACGGTAAGAGGCTCTGTGTGTGGTGCTCGTTGCCATATTGTTAGTGCTTCTTGCCCCAAATTCAGTCTCTTCGTTCAACAGAATGACTGAATCTGCAACTCAGAATATCAAAATTTGTGACAAACTCTCTTGACAGGAGGCAAAGCGTTTCTTTCAGAAAAATTTTGGACGGAAAAAACTAGCCAAACTAAACTTTTGTCCTATAATTTGCTCATGCTCATTGATGCGGTCATGACTACCCAGTAAAGACTGAAAAGTACCAGATCAGCGACTGATGGGAAAAGTGCCTTAGAGATTCCCAATGAAGCAGAATCTGCTGGTGTGCCTGCAAAATGCGAAGCCATTACTAGGAGAACATAGAATCCACCATAGGGCCTCTCCAACGTTGTTGGGAGTGTTTGTTGAAGATTAAAAGCTATTGAGTAGTTCTCTTTAATGCTGAAAAAATTCTAAACAAGAGGTTCAGTAGGAAGAGCATCATCTAATATCGTCTGAACTATGTAAATTGCAAAAGTGCTAGTTTATTCACAAATAAAATGTCTTACCTCGAGATAAAAACAATGCATATATATGAAGTTAAGAAAAAGAAAAGTATGCCAGACTTGCCATGCAACATCAGCAATTCATCTAGGTGCTAACCCCAGAAGCATAACTCTCCATCCTTTGTCAGAAACAAATAAACTAGCACTTTTGCAATATATAGTAAAAAAATTACTTCTTCTGTATTGAGACACAAAGCTTCCTGCAAGCTTCAAAGATCAACTACATGAACTAGTAATAGTAAATTTGGAAAAGTAGGAATAAGGTTCAAGTCCTCCAATTTGGAAAGAATAGTACCCTTCACAAAACAAACTCTCTTGCTCCTTCTAAACTAATTATCCTCACTTTCTACAAATATACGATCTCTGCCAGGACTATGTGCATGTACATCATTCTTATTCCTTTTTATTACAATGTTACATATTTAGGCCTCTCACGGCAAATTGCCTCTTCCATGTACACGTACATTGCCTAAAAAGCCACACGCATCTCAAATCCTAAAGTAAGACTAAGGCACAGAAACAAACAAAGCAACAATCTTAATCTTGTAACAACATATTGCAAACCAAACATGATCACGAAATAGGAACGAACAGGAAGTATAAACAAACCTGCGACTGCAAATGCAGTTGCTCCTTCGATGTCCACTCGCCTAGCCGCAAGAGGGTGCTGCCATGTGATACTATGGCTAACAGCCGATTTTTCCCTGTCGATTACGCAAATCAGAACGAGGAAAAGAAAAGCAGCGACAAAAATCGACAGCTCCACGAGCGATGGAACAGGAATTCCAGCATCAAATCAAAATCATCAAATTCCAGAACAACTAACACGGCGATCACAACAACGTTCATCGAATAACACCGAGAAGCGAGCACGGAGATGAATTCCACATGACCACAGCACGCTATAACTCCAGCCGCAGAGCCTACTCAATCAAACACCGCACCAACATTGCCGCGAAACAGAATTTTCGATCGTCAGCTCGCGACTCGTCCGATCAGAAGGCAAACCTCGAGCCTCCACGAAGACGATCGAGCTCCACCGCGCTGACGTACGCAAGAATGCGACGGCGAAAAATAGAATGAAAAATTGAGCGAGCGACGTACGAATCAGGAGCGCAGACTTGGACGTTGTAGCGGCCGGAGGAGACGAGGACGCGAACGAGGGACCGCAGGCCGGGGGCGTCGATGCCGTCGTCGTTGGTGACCATGACGGTCGGCCGGTCGGCGGCGATCGCGCCGGGGACGTCCATTTTCGCCGTCGTCGTCGTCCTCCTCTTCTTCGCGCTCGAATGAGTAAAGCAAGCGGAAGACGTGACGGGGTAGAATTCCGTTTGCTCTGCTCTTCGTCCGTGGTGGTTTGATCGGCGTTTTGTGAAGGACTGCCATAACGGATAGGACGACGGGTCGTACCGTGGTGAGTTCGGGTCGGGTCGGGGCCCATCGTGGGGGGACCGCGGAAAGCGACTGGTCGAGCAGTGCGTAGTAGCTTCCTATTCGGATTCGTATTCGGATTCGGCGTTGCCTCTTGCAGGGGATGGGAATTTTGTTTCCGCAACCTTCTAACTTCCACTTTCATATGCCACCAAAATGTTAAATTTTCTTAGGAAAAATGACACAAATAACCCCTGAAATTTAATCTATTGTACAATATGATTTATATGCTTTTAATTTGTTTAGTATGGTGCTTAAATTTTATCTCAATGTAATGGTTCGTGAGCTTCTAATTTATTTAATGCAATCCCTAGACTTTTGGTAAATATTCAATTTAGTCATAAACTATATAAAAATTTTCAATGTTATATCTCAACTTGAATTAATGAAAGTATAACATTGAATATTAAACTAAATTAAACATATATCAAAAGTCTAGGGACAACATTACACAGTGGGACAAAATTCAGATATCATACTAAACAAATTAAAAATCTAAGTATTATATTGCACATTGAGTTAAAGTTTGGGTATCATTATTTTTCAATTCAACGTATGAATATTCCGACAAAATTGGAAATGAACTATATCGGAGGAACTCGATTGATAATAACAAGAATATGATTACAAATTATTAGATCGACTAAGGTTTGGTGAACTGCGATGTTTTGATGTCAATCCTTGTGTTCTGTCGCATTTCTCGATGTTAATCGTTGTAAATTAATAAGTTCTTAAGGTGGATCAGATGTGCTAATTACTTTCTGGAACTATTCTCAAGAGCTTGAGGGATGGAAGGTGCCTTTACAACTTCTCCGAATGGAGTGATTCGAGCGAGACAAATTGAGTTTCTCTTTGGACCTGAACTCGCTTAATTTACATAACGATTTGTTTTAATCCGACATTTCGGAGTTAGCAATTGACTAAACGTTAGGAGAAACAACAGTACCATCGTCTTCCCTACGAATTCCTCGCGCGACTATTCTCTACGTCTTGCAAATGTCGTCGTTGATCTCCTCAAATTCCGGTTGATCTCCTCAGATTCCTCGACAAAAGACAAATGAGGTGCCATGCATCCTCCTTCTGTCGAAGGCACTCGAAAGTTTCGTGTCGTTATGGCATCAATGCACTTGCGAAAATCCAACATACGCCACGTCTTATAACGTATCTCCTAGATGTGCGAATCATGGTACAGAATATGTATAAGTCTAGTCTATCGAATAAAAGTCCGGTGCTAAACTACAAAGTATCATTTGAATTCTATTACTTGGTGTTACAAAACTTATGTACAAAACAACCAACGCATTCTTTTCGTCGCAATATGTAGTCAATGTATTTCATACCGCACAACTTAAGTCTAGAGCGGCTGCTAGTGTTTTTTCCCTTAAAATAGAATCAACGTGACCCGAACAAAATGCGATTGTATCAAACGCAAGAGTTATGCTATTAATATATGCACTTTTGTAAAGTATTGCGTAACAAATTTTTTATACTCCAAAGGTGAAGTAAATATAGTTGAGGAATGTAAAAGAATAATTAGATGTAAAAGATAATTTACTTCTTTGGTTATGAGAATCTTATTCTTATAAATCATTATACACTCTCAATTTTCAAGGAGCTTGTTACGTCGTCACAATTTTTTAAGGAGCATAACAAAATAGCATATTTACTAATCAACGGTTAAGTGAATTAGATCGATAAAATGTTTTTAAAAAAAAAAATTGAAGTCGTTGATCATTGATGTATGGTAAAATTCATTGATACATAGTCATAAGATAAGCTTTTTTCAAAAAAAATTGCCAATTTTTATATAATGAATCATTTATTGTAATTTTCTTACAATTAGGTATGTTAGTATTTAGGTTATTCTTTTATTAGTTTACATTGTCATAGGTGTCTTTAGGATAAAAACGAAAAATTCAAAGCCTAATGATTCTTCGATGTCTTGAGGGTAAAATCGAAAGTCGAAATGCGTCAGATTATATGTATTTAGGATAAAATTGGATACTTAAAATGTCCGGAAACATACTTAAAATGTCTGGAAACAGACTTGTATAGGCGACGACCGGTTTCTCTACGGAAGGAGAAGGAAATCGAGCTCAATGTATATAATTCAACTCCAATTTAGGATCATTTAATGCTGGAGACGACGGGTCGGATTTTGCTTCCGAAACGAAGGATCTAGATGTGCATGATGGTCTTCTTTCAAGAAAACGAGGAGATGATGTCCGATATATTCCAATCCCAGTCTCTTTTAAGGGTCCCGAGGAAGAATCCAAGTTGAGGTGAGATTGGTCTTTTTCTTTTATTTTAATTTGAGTCCACTAAATATCTCAAAACTGGACTTGAGCATGTGCTTAAAAGGCTCACGAAGAAAACAGGTGGGAAAACTAGCCTGGGGTGAGAGACCCCGCGCTATCCTCATATTCCCTCTTTATCAGGAAGACAAAAATATACATGGAATTAGGGGTCTCACGGTGGTAAAGGTAGACACCACGTCAGAACTTCTGTTCTGGCTACTACCGAGTAGACAGGTATAGTAGCATCCCGCGCTTGAAGTGAGTGAGGATGGGTTAAATGTCCACAAGCCTTGCGGCACTATTCTCAACCACAAATTGACCTAGTTCCCCTTAGGAAGAATCCAAGTTGAGATGAGATTGGTCTTTTTCTTTTATTTTAATTTGAGTCCCACTAAATATCTCAAATTGGTACTTCCACAACATATTCACCTCCTAATTAATTTTCATGTTATAAAATTTTTTAATCTTATGTGTATGTGTCACATTTGCTCAAACTAATTTTTAGGATAATTACGATGTGGGTATTTTTTTTATTACACATTTAGAGTAAACATGGCACGAGGGCATCAATTTGAGATCTTATAATGACGCAAAAATTAATTTAGGATAAATATAACATAGATGTACCGATCTAAGATCTCTTGTGGCATTAATAATTTCTTTTTGATAAGTAAAAGGGTAATGCACATAAAAGTCTCACATATTTTACAGAAATCTAATCCGGATAAGTAAAAAGGTGGAGAATATGAAATTTTCAATTTGAGCATAGTTACTCAATCAATAGGGAAAAGTGCAAAAAAGTTCTAAACCTTTTGCTTTTGTACCAATTTAGTCCTAAACATTTTTTTGATGCCAATCTAGTCCTAAACATTTTTACATTGTATCAATTTAGTCATTTCCGACCAATTTTGGCCGGATTTCGCTAACTGGATATCGGCCGACTAACATGGCTTCATTGGCGATGACGTTGACAACTTTTAATAATTTTTTTTATTTTTTATTTTATTTTATTTTTAAATTTTTGTCTTTTTCCTCCAACCGATCGCCGAGGTCCGGCGACTCGCCCGAGGCGATGGCCGGTGAGGGCGAGGCCAACCTCGTCGGCCACCTCACGAATGAGGCTCGCCTCGTCGTATTCAACCAGGCAAGACTCGCCCTCGCCGACCCCCGCCCATGGGCGAGGCAAGCCTTGCCAGATCCGGCGAGGGTGAGCCTCGCCCGAGAGGTGGCTAGCGAGGTTGGCCTCGTCAGCCATTGCCTCTGGCCGGTCGCCAAGGTCCGATGACCGACTGGAGGAAAAGACCAAAAAAATAATAATAAAAGAAAATTAAATAAAATATTAAAATATTATTAAAAATTGTCCACATCGGCGGCGTCGATAAGGCGCACGTCGCCGACCGGCGTCCAAATCGGAAATCCGGCCAAAATTGACCGAAAATGACTAAATTGACACAACGTAAAAATATTTAGGATTGAATCAACACTAAAAAAAGGTTTAGGACTAAATTGACACAATGACAAAAGATTTAGGACTTTTTTGGCACTTTTCCCCTCAATCAATGTATAGGTGTACTAGCTAGCCATCGCGAGTCTATTAAAGTATAAGAAAAAAGGAAGTCTCTTTGCATGAGATAGCAAAAGTTCGAGACAAAAGTCAGTCATATATTTGGTCACATAATATATTTGAATTTGTGATCTCGTAAAAGACTATGTAATCCATTTATGTACGGTGTATCTCGGAGGGTGGCGAATTTGATTTTTCTTTATTTGGCTGTTTATTAGTCTATATGCGGGTGGCGACTTTGATTTTTCTTTATTTGGCTGTTTCTTAGTCCATAGGCGGAGCACCCGGACACTGGACAGCTTTCCTAGTCCATGCGTTAATTGGTCCGTCGAAATTTCCAAAGGGAATCCACTCTCGTCTCTCCGCCTTAAGAATGGCGTGACAGCTGCTCATCCACTGCAATTGTGGATACACCTTTATCTATCCAACGAAGCCTAGGAGAATTAAGATGCACTGGAAATTTACTCGAAAAAAATCACCAGATGCAATATCGTCTCAAACTTCTGATTTATTTAATATAATTTTTGAATTTTGGTCCGATCTATAATGCTTAAGAATCACATTGAACAAATTAAAAAGTCGGAGATAACATTCCATATTAGGCCAAAATTAAGGGCTACATTTCACAAATTAAAAAGTTCAAACATGATTTTTTATATTGAATTAAAGTCTCGAAACTATCATCCCTTTCTACTTTTTGTCAATGGAGCTTACATGCCCCTGTCTCGTGCATCTTTGATTGAATGAAGCATTTGCTTCACACTTACTTTAAGGCCGTGAAGATGGCAAAGGATGCGCAGCAAACGATTACGTGGGACCCACCTACACAAGCATTAGCTTCTTTATCTAACTCTTGCTTTAAGATTAACGTTTCTAATTGTGGAATTTACCACCGTGATTTTATCCATGAACAATTTTCCACAAAAGAATAAAATCTTAAGCAGCAAAGTGTACAATAAATAGTGTTTTCTTCATTAATCTTGGTACATGTTTTCAATTATTAACTTTATAATATTTGGTTTGGGTGACTTTCGGCTTTAACCTTATATTTGTTTATAAGAGGACTTCATCTACTACTGAATGCATCAATTTTCCTTCTTCTTCTTTTTATGTCCGAAAGCACCTCGACTAGGTATTATTAGGCAATTTGAATTATCGACCATAGTTGTTGGAAATAGATTTACACTTTACGTCCTTGCATTTTCTAATATATAATGGGGATTTATGGCAATATCAACATGAGGGACACAAAGTTGTTATCAAAATGAAATTGAATTTTGATCTATATTGATCGCAGTCATGTTTAAACTCAAGTAAACTCACTTCGTGTTATTGGTAATTAGTTGAAATTTGAGTTTTACATCTAACATCCGAAGTTGACCAATGTAACCTTTTTAACTAGCAAAAGAAGAGATGGATTTTTAGTCATATATGATACAACCCCTTTTACATTGGGAGTGCATTTTAAATTTGTCGATTATGTTATGGTAGAAGTTCTATTTATGGCAACATAGTCGAAGTGGGGGAAGTTGTAGGTGTTATTGCATGTCGATCTATTGGAGAATTAGGGACTCAACTAATATTAAGAACTTTTCATGTTGGGCGGAGTATCACGGATTACGCAATGGGAATGCTAAGAAAGAAAATCAAACTTGACAAAAGTTAAGGAAAAAGGATGTTGACTATGAATAATGCAAATGATTGTAAAACTAAGGAGATTAAAGTGCAAGTAACGGTAATTAAAGGTAATGAGAATGATAAAAGGTGCGTTAATTTGAAAGCGCCGGAAGGGTAAATTCGGAAGGAAAGTAAAATCAAAAGGAAATTTGCATAAGAACAAAGTGTTTAGGTGTTGATTGGTCATACTCAATAATTACAAGGTAGACCATTATATTCCACCATCAGCAGTTATTTAAAAAACAGGTGTGGATTTTGAATCCAGGACTAACCTCCTAGCTCCATGTTATAATTATTGATAAACAGTTATGTTTTATGGAATTTTAGACATGATCCTTTGTCAACTTACCGTGATTTTCCGCAACAAAACCCGAAATTATAGGCATCACCACTTGACAATCATGCGTCCGTGTCAATCCAACATTTTTGGCTTCGTATGATGTGTTGGCAAATCTCTGTTTTGTTCATTAATTACACAACTTCAACACTTAGCAAAACCTACAATTATTTGCCGTCAATGATTTTTTCAATGGATTTCCTTCAAGTATGTTGATTCGTGCCTATGTACTAATCTGACCATCTCGTTGTATCAACATCCAAGATTATCAATGAGCTATAGCTCACTACTCATTTTGTTCATCAATAAATTCTGCTTTAGCCAAATTTTGCTCTCCTCGACATATGTATAAACTTTTCATTTCTCATGCTTTTTAAGATGCCATCTTTCTATTCGAACAAATAATATGTTAGATATTAAATATTTTCTTTTTTCAAAAGTAGAAAAGAACATGGTAACATGATTTATACACATATACTCATCATACTATATAGATATTTTCACTGAAACTAACATAGACAAAAATGCATATCCCAATACATTGTTTATTCATCTATCTTTCTTTCTTTCTTTTTTCCGTTTTTAGTTGGCCCATCAGATATTTATATTGATGCAAATCAATTTACAAACAAAAGAAGTTTAGTTGGAAACATTGCACGTGGCATGTCATCATTAGTTTGACATGAAACCCAGAAGCCCAATCCAGATAGAATCCTATCCCTGACCAAGCAATCCAAGTTTTTTTAAGTACATAAAATTCCTAAAAATTTCAGTAGCCTCGTATGCATTCCATGAACAAGAATATAAAATTCAAATTGAAAATTCAGACCTCCCTGTCGTCTAGGGGTGAAGCGACAGCTCTAGGGTCGACCCGGACCACCTAGACCGGCCCAACCCCGCTTGGTCCCGGTCCTGGTTCCTAAGGGGACCCAGGTCGGTCCTTGGTCTCGAATCCCGGGACCAACATCCGTGCGGGCTTGGTCATCGGTCTAGAGTTTTGGGTCGGTCCAACCCCGACCAACCCCGTATATTATATTATATTATATTATATTATTTATAATTATTTTATATATTCAAACCTAAGTACAATGTATGTTATATTATATTATATTGAGATATTTTATCAATAGCACTAATAGTAATTTCAATTTAAAACTTTTGTTGAGTATTAATTAAGTGTCGTTTGTTTTGTTTTAAGGTGTTTAGAAGTTCAAGTGAATTAACAAGATGTGAAGTTATATATTCATGATTTATATTAAGTATTTTGAACTTTTTATGGTTTAATTATATTTTACTAATGAATTTCAACTGCACTTTCCTTTTCAATTTGTGTCAAATGATAGAAGTTTTTGAAGAGTAGAGTAGTAGATCTTTGCAGCTTGCTACGGTAATTTGCTAGTCAAGTGGTGTGAAGCTCATTTTTTTGTTGAATGGACTCTACATGATCAAATGCAGAAAAACGCTTTTGCATATGGTGTTATGAATATTAGAGATAGATGATTACAAGAACATTCCATATTGTCACATATTTCGATGAGCCGGTTAGCGCACGAAATTTCTATTATTGTGTCATCTTAAATTTGCTAAATATGTATTGGTATTTATAGTTTAGTTGCACAATGTTGCATTGTCGATGGATGTGTAATTTGAATTTGTAGGTTTGCTTTTTTTAGGGAATATAAAAAAAAACGAAAAAAATTATCGATCGGTCCCGGTTGACCTTTAACCGGACCGAACCCATTGGGCCGGTCCCGGTCCTTGGTCCCAGGCCAATAGGGTCGGTCCCGGTCCTAAAATTGAGGACCGACACCGTACGGGTTGGTCACAGGGTTAGGGGGTGGCCCGGACCAACCCGGACCATGCTCACCCCTACTGTCGTCTCACCTTTGAAATTTCTTTCGTCACTTTTGCCAAGCCCCCTTTTATTTATAATTCTATTCACGAGATTCCACCGGATCCACCATATTCAACACATTTTAAAAAATAATCCCACCATTCTATTTCTCTTGATTTTAATAAAAGCAATCCATCTCCCCCCAAAAGATCAACACGCACCTCTCATCTCCAAGAACGCCACTCGCTTAATGTTATCCAAAATAGCAATAATTTAAATTTGGTTGGTCCTTTGCTAGAGAGAGAGAGGGAGGGAGGAGCTTCTGTCTTTGCATGTTTCGTGATTTTCGAGATTTAAATATTTACACACAGCTCGTGATGAGATAGAAAGCACGGCAAAGCACAGAGCAGACAAGCGAAAGAGAGAGCTGTTTTGTCGGGTTGCGTTCCTTTGTGGTGTTGGGGCACTCTGAAGTGCAGGCCTTGCAAAATTTCTTGCCCGTATGTTTATTTTCCTCATTTGTTTTCTTGATTTTTCTCTTTTTTTGGTTGCTTAAAATTTGTGAAATCTTCCGCCTCGTTGTCTTTGGGTAGTTGGCAAGCAGCCTTGTCCTCTGTAGATGAACTAACCGAGGTCTCTCTCTCTCTCTCTCTCTGATTCCCCTTCACAAATTTATGAAAAAATCAATATTTTTTTCGTTTTCAGCTTTCTGGGCACTATTAATATCGTCCGCGACCCGTATTGGTGCTCTCTTTTCGCTCTCATTCTCTCCTCATCTCCAGTTTTTGCATCAAAGAAGAGGACGGTGTCCATCTCAGTGCCAAGAACTCTGAAGAGGAGAAGTGAAGGAGGAATGAACGGAGTTTCAGATGTTGAGCCGGACTTGTCTGAGTTCGTGGAGGTCGATCCTACTGGAAGATATGGAAGAGTAATCTTCATGCCCTCATGCCTCAACCTCTTTACATTATATATTTTTCTCTAATTTATTGTTAAAAATATAACCTTGTCCGGTACATGTTTAATTCATGGATGCTTTTCTTTCTGTTGCAGTACAATGAAATTCTTGGTAAAGGAGCTTCCAAGACAGTGTATGAGATTTTCTTCTTAAATTCGAGTCTTTTTTATGCCCTTTGTTTTGGAAATGATTGCGAGATTATTCCAGATTCTCCTTTATGATTTTTTGTGTTGTTATAGTTACAGAGCATTTGATGAGTATGAAGGGATTGAAGTGGCATGGAATCAAGTGAAGCTCTATGATTTCCTGCAGAGACCCGAAGATCTTGAGAGGCTGTACCGCGAAATCCACCTGCTCAAGACATTGAAGCATGAGAACATAATGAAGTTCTACACTTCCTGGGTGGATACCACCAACAGGAACATCAATTTTGTCACTGAAATGTTCACCTCTGGCACTCTCAGACAGTAAGCATCACTAAAATCCACTTAATTTTCTTTCCTTATCTCATTGATTGATGCATTTTTACATGGCCTTTTGAGTAGAATGATTGTTAATTAGCTGATTAGCACTCTTTTCTTTTAATTTCACGTTCTTCTTGTTTCTTTGTAGATATAGGCTGAAACATAAGAGGGTCAACATTAGAGCGGTGAAGCATTGGTGTAGGCAGATTTTGAAAGGGTTGCTGTACCTCCATTGCCATGACCCGCCTGTGATCCATAGGGATCTCAAGTGTGACAACATCTTCATCAATGGGAACCAAGGAGAGGTCAAGATTGGCGATCTCGGGCTCGCAGCGATTCTGAGGAAATCCCATGCTGCTCGCTGTGTTGGTAAATTCGCAACCTCTAGAAGTTTAACATACAGTCAGTCTCCTGTTTGATATTAGATTTTGATAGTCGCAAAGTGATATGGTGATGTAACGAGTTCCAAATTTTTTTCTTTCGATGATATGGATCAGGAACACCGGAGTTCATGGCTCCAGAGGTTTATGAGGAGGAATATAATGAGTTAGTCGACATTTATTCCTTCGGGATGTGCATACTAGAGATGGTGACTTTTGACTACCCATACAGCGAGTGCACGCATCCTGCTCAGATCTACAAGAAAGTTATTTCTGTATGAATTTTTCTCTTTTGTTTTAGAGCATATGAAAATTTCTGCACTTCTTCTCATGACTGTATCTTTGTTATAGGGCAAAAAGCCAGAGGCTTTGTACAAAGTTAAAGATCCTGAGGTGCGAGAATTTGTGGAGAAATGCTTGGCTACTGTGTCTCGTAGGCTACCTGCTAAGGAGCTATTAAAGGACCCATTTCTTCAAATTGACGATTACGGTTATGATTTGAGGCCATTGAATTACCATGGCGACTGTGATGAAGCAGGTCCTCTCGTAAGACAACCGCTTTATAGCAATTGTCAGAGTACCAGTTCACTTATCGATGCATGCTCTAATTATCTTGGTTATGAACACGAACACAAGTCGGAGTATCATGAGTTCGAGTTTGAATCAAGCGAGATCAATCTATTCACCTGTCAAGAGGATGAGTATCCAGCTGACATCGACATTACCATCAAAGGAAGGAGACAAGAAGATGAAGGAATTTTCCTGAGGCTTCGAATTGCAGATAAAGAAGGTGAGCGGTTTCACATAAGTCTTGCTTTTACTCCATTTGTCCTAAAGATCAAAACTGGTTCCTGAGTCTGAACTTTGAGTGCCAAATTCTCCCTTACAGGACGCGTTCGAAACATATACTTTCCATTCGATTTGGAGACTGACACTGCATTGAGTGTGGCGAGTGAAATGGTTGCTGAACTCGACATTACTGACCAAGATGTCAATAGAATAGCCGACATGATTGATGGGGAAATCGCAACACTAGTCCCAGAATGGAAAAGGGAAATTGCGGTGGAGGAAATTTCTCAACACCAAAGTACAAGCATATGTCAAACTTGTGCTTCAAGTGGCTCAATGTTGGATTATGCGTCTTCGACCCATAACTTGCAAGTTCTTCAGTGTTCCAAGCACGAAGGTGCCGCTGTGCACGGTCGTTTTGAAGAAATCACATACCAAGTTGAAGGTTCCAAAGCCGGGCCTGACCCATTGAGCCAGTGCTATGGAGTCCCCCACACTGACATTTGGGCTCAGCGCGAAGTTCCAGAGTCAAATTCGCAAGAATCGAGGGATATCCATTGTGACAAAGCACATGAGGCATTTACTGGATCCGAATCTCCAAATGAAGAGAAGATCATCACTATGGACAATGAGAGTAAGTTGAATGAAAGGAGCTCGTATTCAGCAAATCCTTTGGAAGCTCTTTCAGACGATTATGAGAATGAGATAAGGCAAGAACTGAGATGGCTCAAGGCCAAGTACCAAATGCAGTTGAGGGAGCTTAAAGACAAACAGTTAGGGTTCAAATCTAAGTGCTCGAGTCCTAGAGCAAGTTACAGTTGCACAGTACCGAGGAAAGATAGACTTAATTGGGTTCTTCCACGGTTTCCATCACCCGAATCTGATATCGAAACAAATGGACATCTCCTCAAGGAATTTTCATCTGGAAACTGTCTCCCTCGTCTTGCTCCAGTTAATTCTGAGAAGAGATGTGCCGATGTAGCTGACAAGTGCCGTGAGGCTGCGAGTGGGTCATACAGCCCTGAGCAGATGACCACTGCCAAGACTTTCTATTCAGGCGCTTTGCTTCCACAACCACTTCACAGGGCGACATCTCTTCCAGTTGACCCGATAGATTTCTGAGAATTCTGCAGATTATATTTACAAATACAGAGTCGACGGTAGAATGGGCATTAGATGTGTATCTTTATTAGGAGCGCAACGCTAGTTCTATTTATCTCGATCCCAGATGTATATTACAAAGTTTTTTTCCTCTCCAAGTGGGATATCTAGCTTGGATAAATGCTAAGCCCTGAGTTAATCCACATTACCCACTAATGTTACCCAAGGGACATTTTGCAAATTTTCCCTCCGACCTAATCCCCTAAAAGAGTGCTGAAGCAGCATTTGCCAAACTCCTGCCTATGGACTGTATTACTGTTCTCTTGCTTTGCTTGGTCAATTTCTTTTTTCCTAGCCAATGAGAATCAAGACAGGACACATGAATACCAACCAAATCGTCACAGAAAAGCAAATGGGAGTCACAGCTTGAACAGAAATGTCCCATCCCTCCTAACCTTTCCTCAAAGCCCTCGCAGTAGGTTGACATTTTGCGTGCCCTGTCTCTCATGCTTTTCCCCAGGGACCACATACCTTCTCCTTCATTCTATCTCTCCTCTCTTCTCTTCTCTTCTCCGTACTTTTAAAAGGTGAAATCAATAGTGCAAATACCAGTTAGGCCTGAGGGTGGTCCAAAAAAGCCAGTAGCATGGGGGGAAAAACAATGACAATTCAGTGGGTTTATTGTGGTCATAACCAATCAACAAAAAGCATGTGACTTTCTGCTCCCCCAAGTTGCCAACTTGATCTCGATACTAAAATGGGGTACAGGATATACATTAGTAGTTTCAATAAAGAGAAGGGTCTTTTCTTTATTCACGCTTTCACATGTGCGCCTGACCTCAGCCCTAGACTCTGCTCATTGAAATAGTGTTGGTTGCTTGCTCAAAATGAAAGAAAATGAATGCAGAGCTGGTGTATAAATCTTTCATGAATACTGCCATGACACTAGTCTATGGTGGGATGTGGTTTATGCTTCCTATCCATAAGAAGCCACAAGGTCCCGCTTCTCGATTAGCGAGCGGAGTCCAGTGATCACCCAACAGGATCACGGGGGTAGCACCCCCTAGCCACTAGAGGGCTTTTGTAGTTTGAACTCTTATAATTTTAGGCTCATGAATAGTTACTAGATATATATAGTCTCTTTCTCTATAAAATAGAGAGGTGCAAAGTGCTATTTTCAATAGAATTATTTGTTGAACGTAGCCCTAGTTTAAGGATGAATCAAAGATAAAACATTATATTTCGAATTCTATTTTTTACTTTTACTCTCTATTCCTTGTAATTGTATGCCGAATCTTAACAGTTTAGCAAAGAACCAATATGCGTGGTGTGATTGGCTTATGGCTCCTCAAGCTCTTTCAGCATTTGGAGTTCTCTAATTTACTTAGTCTTGCATCGAGTCGGTAATGTGGACATCAAATAATTTATCGCTAAAAAATAGAGAGCAGAAAAAAACCTGCACAGGTCAAAAGAAACTTGTTAAAATTCTAGATCAGAGTGGCAAATTCCCGACACCAAACAAGAGGACTTCATTCGAGTCCGAGCAAAACAAGCATTGCAAGAGAAACTCAACATCATTTTCCGACACGTTCCTCTTTACAAAACCCAAGAGTCCCTCGTATCAAAATCGAACTCAAGCTATCTCAACGACGATAAGAATGGTCCTGCGAGGCCTAAAAAATGGTCCTGGGGAGCGAGCCTGTCAAAAGCTCTTTTGCCTCTTCGAGGAAATCGAGGGGGCCACAGTGCGTAACTTTCACTGACTGCAGCAACTCACGTTCGCCTCGTAGCTGCGTACGGGACATGGAAGTGGTGGGTCGCCGCAATCGAACGACTCCTCCCCACGACATGACCAGAACCACGCGTTAGGAACAGGCGGTAGGGCCATGCCTCTATTGCGCGATGACATATCGATCGTCGACCTTTCTTCTTTTGCTTTTATGGGGTCGTCTTTTATTGCATAAATCTTTGACGGAATCCGACCTACCCCACGTTGAATTTAAAACACTGGGCATCGAGAAAAAGGGCGGGCAGGGATGGTTCCGTACAAAGTACAGAAGGCATAGCTAAAGTAGGGCGAGGCAGATGATTTCTTAGACGTGTCATTTAGTTCGTGGACAACCTTAAATTATTAATGGTGTGGGACGACATGATATATATATATAGACACAAACTTCAAACAGTAGGACTCTCGGTATGTTAGAGTTAGGTCAGTTCGGTTGACGGAAATCATTTCTGAAAAAATTGTTTTCAGGCTTTTTAATTTATAAATGACGAAACATTAGTCGATCAACGAAGAGAATAAATTCATTTATTGAAAATAATAAGTTCGGATTAGGAAAATGATTACATACAAAAAGGAAATCATTTGTCATAATTTATTGCCATGTGTTCAAGTGAAAAGAATAAGTCCCCTTACTTTTTCATTTACCATCTCCCATCAATTTTTTTAAAAGATTTTTAGTCAATAAGTCTCGTCTTTTTTATTTCATTAATCTTGTCTATTATCTCAAAAAAAAATCTTGTCTATTATCTCCCGAATATGTTTCATTAATGTTCATATTCTTTTACATTCCCAAAAAAATATATAGCATATATGATATTTTACAAATGTGGTTACATAAGTCTTGTTATTTTGGTGGATTGCTGACTAATCAAAGACGTTAATTCTAATTTGTTAGTCGTTACTAGTAATTTTTAACTATACAAGTTGTCTTTAGTAGATTCATTATTTATTGAATGCCATGCAACCAATTTTTAAAACTTGTTTTCTACTTAAACAGACAGGAGAAAATATTTTATTTTCTTTTTAGCAACAAGAAGTTAGTAAAACCAATGAACCCTAAGAAAATATCTTGATTGCGGTTACTTTATTTCACTATGCCTTTCGGAGTTTTGTACCTTCGATGTTTAATCACCTTTAGACATGCCTAATCTATATACCATATACTTAATTATAAAATTGAAAATAAATGAATATTGCATCGATCACCATTTTTCTTCAGTGGAATGTACTGATTTGATAAGTCATTGACTTATTATTTTGGCTAATCACTTTATTAAACTCCACCCACCCCCCCCCCACACCCCACACACACACACACACTTTTTTTCACTACATTCATCTTTCTGCTAGATTACTCAACATGATGAAGATTGAAAGACTTCCAACCACCATGAGTCTGGAGAGGTTTAGGCTAAAATGGTATTTCGATATTCTCTACAATTCTATCCGAGTCACATTTAGATATTCTCTACAATTTTATCCGAGTCACGACAACATAAAATAGTCCTATTGATAAATTAGCAAGAAATGGACAATCTTGGAGTGGCCTTCTACATTGCCACAGCAAGGGTTGGTGTGGGGTTTTTTTTTCCTTTTTGCACTTATTTTTACCTACTTGGATAGTAAAGATATTATGTTGTAGACAAGATCAATTCTAAATAAACGAATCCTAATGCCCATAGCAATACCAACTAGACAAAAAGCAATACTATCCCGACTCAAGCAAATTAAGGATTGCTCACAACAAGATGATGGATTGTGTTGTGACGCTATCAATTCTGTTAAAATTTCAAGAAATGCATTTCCGCTTTTCTACCAAATTTTATAATATTAGAGTACCCAGTGTCCCTGTGCCGTTAGAGTTTTAGATTTTTCCAAGTTGAAAACAATATAAAATCTTTTTATCGCAAAGTTTAAAGTAGATAACAATTAAAAATTAATCCCATATCAAATTGGGTTTGACTACCGTCTAATCTGCCGACGAACCGCCCCCAAATTAACAGACGACACGTAACGCAATCTTTGCTTTTAATAAATGCGATTAATAATTTTACGTTACTTTATTAAACTTTAATAAGTTTTTAACTAAACCTACGATAGCCACGACACGTGTGGGACGGGCATACGATGAATTGGGGGCAAAAGGGACAAAAGTTTCCTGCGATCGATGCCATCGTGCGAGGGCAAAACATTGCGTGCGAGGGCTGCTGATTGCCGACCCTCACGTACGGAAAGTTGCATGTGATTGATAAGAACCGCACTTTTCCCCATGTTCAAGCCGAACCAAAATTTCGACCAAAAAAATTTCGAACCAAAACGAATCTTTCCTGCTTCTAAAAGTAACATAATCGAGCCAAGATCATGATGAAGGCACCCACCAGACTATAGATGCAGTGCATTCGAGCAAATGTTTTCAATTATAACCAAAAAGCTAAAAGAAAAAAGGAACGAGAGAATAGCCTATGAAATTGAAATTCAATACTCATTCGTTAAAAATGGCTAACTAGAAACAGGATTATAACGTGTTTGGTTAGTCTATAGCTAATTGAAATAGCATTAAAATCTCGTGATTGAGTTTCTTATAAAAGTAAAATGCTTTTTTAGAAAATTAAATAATACTTTTTTTAATCATGAAAAATGTTTGATTCTTTTAAATGCTAATATTTGTATATTTTTAATGATTTGGGTGTTTGATATTATAAAGGTATGACTTGATATTCTCAGAGCTAAGAGACAAATTTGGAAGTTAAAGATGAAAGATGTATCAAACACTCTCAAAGACCCAATTTCATTGAAGATGATAATCCTTTGAAATTTTGCCAATTATGATATTTTTGACTTTATAGTTGTCTACTTTTCATGGGAATATATAGCAAGATGATAATGGGAAATATGTGAGATGGCTATTTGAGACGTAGTTCATGTTATATATATATAATTTAGTCATAGAGAAAGCATGAGAAAACAAGCTTTTGAATAGATGCATCCTATTGCAGGCCCAAAAAAAAAAAAGATATATCCTATCCAAATCGCACTATGTAAACATTAGGGTGAATGATTCCCTTTGCGTTTGATTCATGTTTAGTGCGATTGTAATCAAGTGACAGCTAGTTAATAACAAACTCTTCTATCGTTCACATGAGTTGCATAAATGTGGAGAATCAAGGAAAAATTATCAAAAATATATCTCACATTTTATCCATTGATCATTTAGATATCTCTTGCTTTGAAAGCACCAAATACATGCTTCAATTTTACCTTTTGAGATTACTTTGCACACCCACTTCTATTATTCTTGTATAATATACTTAAAAAATTATCTTTATTTTTCAGAAAATACCCATCCTCTATCCTTAATTCTCACATCAACCACTAATCCAAACTTTAGGAAGGATGCTAAAATGAGTTTGCAAGGAGAAGCAATTTAGTCTTTTCAATATGAGTTTTGTTTAGATATATGTGAATGGTATTTACAAAGCTAGAGGTATGTAAGTGGTTAGTGTGCCAAAAGCGAGGAGTGCTTTTGATATTTACCTTTAAAATAACGACACTGACATGAAATAAGTTCATTTTTGAAAAACAAGAAAAGGAAAAGCCTACACAAGTTGAAAGAAGTCCATCAAACTCTATATTAGAGAGTTGAGTTCCTCGACACTAAACAAGAGGTTTATCATATGGAGCTAGGGCAAGATGAGCATAGTGAGAGAGAGAAACCTAAATTTATCGTGATGATGATTGCCTCCAAGTGCAACTTTTAGTTACAAAAATCCAAAATCCCCTCGTATCATAATCAAATTAAGCTATCTCAACAATAATCGGAAATGACATAGACATAACCCGCGCAATGTACTCCGAGGGCTCGAAAATTGTCATATGGAGTGGAATTGTCAAAGCTCCTTTGCCCTTGAGGAAATCGAAGTGCTACGAGGTGTAACTTTCACTAGTTGTAGCAACGCATGTTCGCCTCATTGCTGCGTAGAGGACATGGAAATGGTGGGTCGCCGCAATCGCGCAACTCCTCCCACGACATGACCAAAACCACACGTTAGGCGCTGGGACCATACATCCTATTATTGCGCGATGACATATCAATCATCTTTCTTCTTTTGCTTTTGGGCGTTTTATTGCATAATCTTTGACAAAAATCCAACCTCCCCACGTTAAATTCAACACTAGGCATCAAGAAGAAAAAGGCAATAATTTCCGTACAAAGTACAAGCACCCGATCTAAGTAGGGCAGAGCAGATACTTGTTCAAAACGTGTTATTGGACGACTTAAATTTTTAATGGTGTGGGACAACATGAATTATTTAAGGGAAATAAAATACTTTGAACAGTGGTACTCCCTATATGTTCGAGTAAAGTCAGTTTGTTTGATGAAAATCATTCCTGAAAAATTGCTTTCAGGCTTTCCGACATACAAATGACTAAAAGCTAATCGATAGATGGAAATTGTTTTTTTGTGGACTGAAAACAAGAAGTACGTATTAAAAAGATAAATAATTGCATCTCCTAACAAGAATGAAATCATTTTTCTTACACTGTTGCCATGTGTTCAAGTGAGAAAAGTAAGTCACTTCATTGTTTATTGACTATCTCCCATCAAATTTTGCCAATAAGTCTCATATGTTCTTTTCATAAATCTTGTGTTACCACATCATAAATATATTTCATTAATGCTTAACTCTTCTCTAATTTCTTTGTAATTCTTGTTATTTTGATGAATTACAGAACAACAAAAGAAGAAGTTGTTTCTAATTGGTTAGTAGATACATGTCATTTTTAACTATACAAGCTGTCCTTAGTGGATTCATTTGTTATTCAATGCCATAAAATCAAAATTTTCAACTTGTTTTCACTGTAAATGAACAAAGGAAAATAATTTATTTTCTCTAAAATTGAATTTCCTGAAAAGAAATTTCTAGCAATAAGAAGTTTCGGTGAAACCAATGAACCCTAAGAAAACATTTTTATTGCAATTTGCTTTAACTTGTGATGACTTTTAGAGTTTTGTGCTCTTTGAAGTTTAATCATCCTTTGAAATCCCTAAGTTAAATAGAACGTACCTAATTATTAAATTGAAATACATAAATGAATATTGCATCGTTCACTAATTTCTCTTCAGTGGAATGTACTGATTTGATAAGTCATCATCTTGTTGTTTTATTTTCTCATTTGGCTAATCAATTCAATTAAAATTGAAGGAGAAGATTGATGTCCCCCCCCCCCAAAAAAAAAAAAAAAATCATTTTGCCTTTTTTAACCTCTGGCCAAGCAAAATTCACCCTTCTGCTGGATTACTCAACATGACTAAGATTGAAGACTTCCAACCACCATGAGTCTAAAGAGGTTTAAGAGAAATTGGTATTTAGATATTCTCTAAAATTCTATCCAAGTTACAACAACATAAAATAGTCTTACTGAAAAATAGCAAGAAATGGACAATCTTAGAGAGGCATATTACATTGCCATAGTAAGGGTAGTGCTGGTGTTTTCCTTTTTGTGGGCTAATTTTTCCTTACTTGGGTAGTAAAAATTTATAATTAGCAAAAATATTACATTGCAGAGAAGGTCAAACCTACATGAATGAATCCTAGTGCTGAGGGCAGTGTTGATTGAGCAAATAGCAATACCATCACAACTCAAGCAAATGAATGATTATTGATAGGGTGTGTCGTAATGCTACCAACTCTATTAAAATTTTAAAAAAATGCGTTTTCACTCTTCTACTAGATTTTAAAATATCATGTAAATTCTGTAAAATTACAAATAAGAAAAAAAATTTGGTATCCATGCGCTGTTAAAGTTTTAGATCTTTTGAGATAAAAATAATGTAAAATCATGTTTGGGTTTACCACCATCTACTCCGTCGACGAGCTGCCCCCAAATTGACAGAGGACACGTAAACCAACCTTTGCTTTTAATAAATGCAATTAATAATTACTTTACTTTATTAAAGTAATCTTTAATAAGCTTTTAACTAACCCAATGGTAGCCACCACACGTGTGGGACGGGCATACGATGAATTGGGGGAAGAAAAGGACAAAAGTTTGCTGCGATCGATGTCATCGTGTGAGGGGTGCTGATTGCCGACCCTCACGTACGGGAAGTTACATGTGAATGATACGAATCCCACTTTTCCCTAGTTTTCCAATTCGAACCAAAGACGAATCTTTCCTGCTTCTAAAAGTAAACCATGATTGAGCTAAGATCATGATGAATTCGCCCACCAAATTATAGATGCAATGCATCCGTGCAAATGGTTTCAATTATAACCAAAAAGCTAAAAAGATAAAAAAAAAAAAAAAAAAAATAAATAAAAAGAAGAAGAAGAATTAGAGAAAAGTCATTAGAATCGAGACCCGATATCAATTCAGTAGAAAGAGGTGAGCATAGATAAGACTATAATTTGTTTGGTTGGTCTTATAGCTAATAAAAAAAGCATCCAAATCTCGTGGTTGAATTTCCCGTATAAAGTAAAAGGTACTTTTTGAGGAAATTATATAATTTTGATTTTTTTAAATTATGAAAAATGTTCGATGCTTTTAAATGCTAATATATTAATAGTTTTAAAGATATGGGGTGTTCGATATTCTAAAGTTATATGGCTTGATATTCCCACAGCTAAGAAACAAGTTCGGAAGTTAGAGGTCAAAAACACGTCAAGAACTCTAAAGGACCCAATTTTATGGAAGATGACAATCTTTTGAACTCTGCCAATTATGATGCTTTAGACTTCGTAGTTGTCTACTTTTCGTGGGAATATATAGCAAAATGATTACGAGAAATATGCGAGATGGTTATCAAAGATGCGATTCGTGTTATTTATATAGATTTAGTTATAGAGAAAACAAGAGATAAAGGTTCTGGACAAGCTTTTGACTAGGTGTATCCTATGCAAATCACACTCGTCTAAACTAAAGGGTGAATGACAATGATGACACAGACAAACGCAAAACTTCGAATACAGAGCACTAAGATCAATGAAACCCTCACGTTTGATTCATGTTTAGTGCAATTGTAATCAACTGATAGCTAGCTACATACGAACTCCACTGTAGAAATCGAGGGAAAATTATCAAAAATATATCTCACCTTTCATTCAATGATCATTTATATACATTGCTTACTTTTGAAAACATCAAATACATACTTGAGTTTACCTTTTAAGGCCACTTCAATTATCCTTCTATGATATACTTATAGAAATGTCACTATCTTTCTCAAAATACCCATCCGCAATCTAGAATTCTCACATCATCCAAACAATCCAAATTTTAAGAAGGGTGCTAAAATGAGTTTGCAAGAAGAAGCTATTTGGTCTTTTCAATTTTGTTTCGATATGGGTGCATGGTATTTACAAAAATATACGTATACAAGTGGTTATTGCGTCAGAAATGAGGCGTGTGTTTGATATTTTCCTTAAAAGTAGTGACGTTATCATAAAATAATTCCATTTTTGAAAAATAGAAAATAGAAAAAACCTACATAGGTTGAGAGAGACCTATCAAACTCTGTATTAGAGAGTGAAGTTCACCCATGCTAAACAAGAGACTTATCACCTGGAGTTAAGGCAAAATGAGTATAACGAGAGAAACTCAAATTTATCATAGTGATCATTACCTTTAAGTATAACATTTTTCTAATGTATTTTTACTTATGAATATCCAAGATTCATTCATATAATAATCGTCAAATTAAGCAATCTCGACAGCGACAAGGCATGGCACGAACATAACCGGTCTGATGTACTAATAGGGCTCGAAAATTGTCATATGGAGTGAGAGAGTCAAAGCTCTTGTCCTTGAGGAAATTGCGTAACTTGCCTAGCTGTGGCAACTCATGTTCGGCTCGTAGCTGCGTACGGGACATGGAATTGGTGGCACGACCAAAACCACACGTTAGACGGTGGGCCGTCCTGCCTTTATTGAATGATAATGTCGATCATCTTTTCTTTCGTTTTCTTTAGCCGTTCATTGCACGACACTGCCAAGTCCAACCGTCCCACCTTGAATTCAACAATAGGCATCAACTAAAGGCAGGTTCCGTACAAAGTACACACAGCAAAGCAAGATAATCATATCTGGTGGTGCGTGACGGCAAGAATCGTTTTAGGGCAAATGAAATATTTCGAATAGTCAGACATGGCCATGAAGATTTGAACAAATTTCGGATTGAAACCCTTTTAAAATTAGAAAATGTCTCGATCCCGCAGCATGATCTCGAAGATCGAAGACTCTCGACCACCAGGAGAGTTGAGAGGTTTAGGTTTTACAGAATTAAACGGTTCAAATTATGCCCTACGATTTTGTCAAGATAGTCTCACTGAAATTAGCAAAAAATGGACAATCTTGGAGTGGCATATACCATATCACCAAAGTAAGGGTCGGTGCGGTTTTTTTCTTTTTGTGCTAATTCTCATTTACGCAAGTAGTAAAAATTTATAATATACAAGATCAATCCTACATGAACGAATCCTAGTGGCCAAGGCAATGCCTGCTAAGCAAATAGCAAAATACTATAACGGTTCGAGCAAATGAAGGGATCATTGTTGACAAGAAAATGCGCTTTGTTGTGACGCAATTAGCTCTATTTAGAGAATTTTAAGAAATATGTTTTTGCCTTCCGTCATGGTCCATGAATCCTTCTGTAGTTGTGACACTAATAAGTTATGCTTGAGATTATCAAATAAAGAGTGAAGATGCAAAGGGGATAAAAATAATTGGTCCATAGATGTGACGTTAGGACGGTTGGTACTATAAATTCTATGATCCAAATATTACATTATTATTTAAGAGTTCTGAAGGCGGGGTTGACCTCCTATGTGCAAATTGGTAGGAGTTGATACCGCTTTTCTAATGAGGCCATGGCTGGTGAAACCTGTTGTTGAATTTAAAGAAATTTATTGTCTTACTCGATGGACTAACCGTTTGTGTTAAGTTGGGCGTGATACGATCTCGACTAAGAAAGCTATTCGTCCTTTATTCTTTGGACCAATTATGGAATGAAGGCTGGCAGTTCCTTGGCCGCAGAACAGCCCGTGCATTGCCTGGTGAGTGGAATTCACTAGGCCATCCTTCATTTCATAGTTGTTCTAGAGAACAAATGGCAAATAGTTTCCTTAGCCAAGATTGTATCACACCCAACTTAACTCAAGTGTCTAGACATGAGATCTTTTTAGGCTAAAAAATTTATTTTGCCCTACTATGATCTTATTAGAAGAGTGGCATTAGCTCATAACCAGTTTGTGCATAGGAGGCCAATCCTATTTATTCCTAAGTAATATAATTCTTCGATCCTAGATTTTTTAGTGTCCATTGTCTTGACACCACTCTCACGGACCAATTCTATTTATCCATTCTACATTCTCACTCTTCACTCAATAACTCCAAATACCATTCAAAAGTATCACAAGTATGAGAAGATTCATGGATTGTGACACCTTCCCACCAAGATTTTAAAAAATTATAAAAAAGGTATTGATATTCATACATTAAAGTTTTAGATATTTCGAGTTGAAAATAACATTAAATCTATGCATGGCAAAGTTTAGATTAGAAAAACTTTAAAAAATTAATCTCATGTCGTGTCCGGCTTGAGTACTATCTAATCAACCCACCAGCCACCTTAAATTAACAGACGATGCATAACCAAATCTTTGCTTTTAATAAAGGCGATTAATAATTACATTACTTTTTTTGGTTGAATATAATTACATTACTTTACAAAAGCAATCTTTTAAGTTTTTAACTAACCCCACGGATTTGCCAAAAAAACTAACCCCACGGGAGCCACCACACGTGCGGGACAGCTATGAATGGGAAAAAGGCGAACAATGCGATTGATGTTATTATACAATGAATTCGGGCAAAAGTTTCAATTATTACGAAAAAGCCAAAACAATACGACCTTAAAAAAAAAAAAAACCAATGAGCAAAAAACTAAATAAAAATAAAGGAGCTAACCGAAAAGGCATCAAAATCTCATGGTGGAATTTCCTGTAAAAGTAAAAATACTTTATTCAGGAAAAATAAAGACTACTTTAATTTTTTTTAGTTGTGAAATCTTTTTTATGCTTCTGAATATTAGTATCTCTATATTTTTAAAGATTTGGGATGTTTAATGTGATAAAAAGTTATGACTTGATATTCTTGGAGTTAGGAAAAAGTTGAAAGCTAAAAGTGAAAGGCATATCAAACACTATCGCATCTCATACAAGATTGACAATTCTTCATTTTTGCCGAGTGTGATGCTTTTAACTTCGTAATTGTCTACTTTTCATAGAAATATATAATACCCGTGATGGATATTCAGAGAGAAAAATTTTGTCCGGCAATTTTGAAATGTGACCGTGCAAAATATGTTATGTGGCTATCGCAGATGTGGTTCATGTTATTTATGTAGATTTGAATATAGATAGATAAATATGTTGTAAACAAGCTTTTGACTAGATGTTTTCTATCCAAACCCGCATATCCATGCACTCATCTAAAAACTAAGGTGACTGACAATGATGACGCTACGAGCACAAAACTTCAAACGCGGAAGCACTAAAATGAACGAACATTCACGTTTGATTCGTGTTTTGTGCAATCGGGATCAAATGATAGCTAGCTAGTTACAAACTCCTTTAGGGCCCACGGGAGTTGCATAAATCTAGACTATCAAGGGAAAATATTAAAAATATGTTTTATCTTTCATCCAACAGCCATCTATATACCTCATGCTTTTGAAAATACAAAATACACATTTGAGTTTTACATTTCGAGACCACTTTGCACATTCACTTCAATTACCCTTGTATAATTTAGGCACAACAATGTCATTATCTTCGATGGGCCGAGTCGGCCCATATTCTGCCGACACTCGGCTCATACATTTCCCTTCTCATCTGGCCCGCAATTCCACTCCCTCGTATCAGCTATCGAAGACCGTCACCAGGGTTTCTCCGGTGAACCCCTCCCGCAGAGCCTCTTGGATCCGTCTCTTCTCCACCGGCAAGAGCCACCGCAGCTTCATTGAAGACTCCTCCGCTCGGACAGTCGAAAATCTTCGTGGGACATGTGGCATGAATGAAATCAGTAGGTTCAGTAATTGGATGGGCGAGGCATTCCCTCATACCACGGAAACAATCTTACACGACCATTTCTTTCATTTCCATCCAGCATCTTCTTCTTCTCGCCCCTCTTTCGCCCCGAACAAAGTCCTTTCTGAAGGGACCAGAAATTTTCATTAGGTCGTAATGGAAGTTTAATTTTAGCAACATGTGTGATGTTCTATCTTGCAGCTCAAAGGGGATGCTGTCCCGTACTTGATGATGTTCAGTACTTTTCCGTGAACCGAAGCTGGAATTAGGTAATCCTTAAAGAAGCAAGTATTGTTTTGATCGATTGCATTCTTGAGAGTTCTTAACGTACTACAGAAGCAACAGAAAGACATTACTTTTGCGTCTGAACTTTGGCGATAAAATTTTTAAAAAAATTAGCATAACCTTCGTTGGATGTAAAAAGCAGGTAGACAAAGGAATCTCAGGCATGGTCTCTGCTAATTTAGGGCATGATATGGGGAGGCAACTTGAAAGCAAAGACAAAAGATGGATCTTAATATCGGATCAACAGAAGTTATCTTTTCATTTCTTTTATTTTTTGCCTCCGTTATGGATTTATTCTCGTGTCTTGCCTCATAAATGCTTTTTTACATATTTAGATTCACTTTTAAATTAGATATATGTCTTGCAGAGATTAGTTTTAGCTATTTGAGAACTCTCACCATCGGCAGAACATAGAATGTACACTTGAAATATTTACGCAAATTGGAGGAAGAACGACAAAGACAAGGCTCGACAAAATCTTATGGAGGTGATCCAAATCGCTGAAGTCAATTCAAGGTCGTTGGTGTTCGCGTGGAAGTTAGGATCCAGCTACTGCGTTTTTCTGTAGAATTCCATCGGACGAGAAGATCGATATTTCATTTGGAAAATATTGATTCGCCGAAGGATAATCCTCTAGAGTTCATATGCTTTCGTCTCCTTTATCGTATGGAAATGAACTCGAGTCCTTTAGTTTTTTTTGTGTTAAGTTTTGAAGTAAATAAAAAGGATAAGTGGTTGCGAGGGGCGGTGCCAGTTGTAGTCTTCATGTGCTCTAAAGGTGGTTTTTGACATTTTTGTATGATCCTTTCGAAAGATGGGTGGGGTTGTTGTCTCACTACAAGCAGGCTTATGGGTGGAGGTTTTGTAGGATTTGGATAACTTTTGATGTCCATAAGATGTTCTTTCCATCTTTCTTCCTGTTAGTAGAGGGCATAGGCTATAAGCTTATGTTTTTGTTACAGTTCTCAACCTCTACTCCACTCCACCCCACCCCTGCTGCCGTGAAAAAATATTACTGAAAGCATGAATGTTATGTTCTCGAAATTATGGGAATTTGGAAGAAAATAAGTCGAAACATTAGATTGATTTTAATTCTAGTACTTTCAAAATTGATATGCTAAAGTATTCTCTATTATTTGGAAGATAAATCACAAAAGTCTAAACAAAAATAATGGGGATTTGATGACAATAATAAGATTAGATGTTCAATCATGGAACATTAGTTGTTTAGTAATCAAACATGAATGAATTGTTCATGAAAGACATTACCTTTGTGTCTGAACTTTAGCAATAATTAAAAAAAAAAAAAGAATTAGCATAACCTTTATTATATGTAAAAAGTGCGGATTCTCAGTCATTGTCTTTGCTAATCTAGGGCATGGGGAGGCAACTTGAAAGCAAAGACTGAAGATGGATCTTAATATCCGATGACAGAAGTTATCTATTCATTTCTTTTATTTTTAGCCTCTGCTATGTATTTATTCTCATGTCTTGCCTCCTAAATACTTTTTACAAATTTAGATTCACTTTTAAATTAGATATATGTTTTGTAGGGATTAGTTTTAGCTATTTAAACAAATCTTGTTTCAAATAAGAGAAAGGCTTGGTTATGTTATAAACTGTTTCAAAATAAAGTTAAATTAAGTAGCAAGAAAAACTATCCTAATGGTTTACACATTGAGCATGATAATTTAGTCTCTCACAATATAATTTACTTCAAACTTAAACTTCAGTCTAATCAAAATGAAGTTAAATTAATTAGCGAGAAAAACTATCCCAATGATCTACTTGAGCATGTTAGTTTAGTCTCTAATGGTCTCTCCCAAAATATAGTTTACTCATTGTTTTTCACTAAATATAGTTTAGTTATTGTGCATCCATCAAACAAAATTCAATTTAATCAAAATAAATTTATAAAAAAATTAATTTAGAGAGATAAACTATCCAATGATCTACTTAGTCCCAAAATATAGTTTACTTCTTGTGGGTCTACCAAAAAAACTTCACTTTAATCGAAATAAAGTTATCAAAGTAAATTAATTAGTCAGAAAAACTATCGCAATGGTCTATGGGATGGTAATTTAGTTTCCCAAAATATAGTTTACTTCTTATGTGTCTATTAAAGAAACTTAAATTTCAGCTTGAGTTTAATAAAATAAAGTCATCAAATAAAGTAAATTAATTAAGGAGAAAAACTAATCCCAGTCAATGCATTGTGCAGCCTGTGGTAGTTAGCACGTGTTATTCTAGGGTTTACCTCCGTTATCCCGGCCTTTCGGGCTGTCCGTGCTGATACGGTGTGTGCGAGTTCTTTGAGTAATAATAATAATAATAATAATAATAATAATAATAATAAAACTTCACTTTAATCAAAATAAAATTATCAAAGTAAATTAATTAGCTAGAGAAACTATGGCAATGGTCTATGGGGATGGTAATTTAGTTTCCCAAAATATAATTTACTTCTTACGTGTCTATTAAAGAAACTTAAATTTCAGTTTGAGTTTAATCAAAATAAAGTTATCAAATAAAGTAAATTAATTAAGGAGAAAAACTAATCCCAGTCAATGCATCGTGCAGCCTGACGAGTTTGAATTATTGGTGCCATTATGGTCGGCAACTGGTTGCAATTAGATGAGGTGATAAACCAAACCAATAAAGATAGAGAATTGCCCTTCTTTCTGACCTAGTGACCTCTTCTGATTCCCGCTCAGCACTCGTTCCTGACCGTTGAAGTGACGGGACTGCCATCATTTGCAGGGGTGAGCAGCCGGACTGATGGATTTACGCGATTTTCCAAGGGCGTCCGTCTGAATCCTGGGCGTCTGAATCCTGATCCCGTCGCTCTGACATCGGTGATTTTCGATTTGATTCTCGACGAGACTGGACCAGACCGATGATCTTTTATTTTTATTTTTTTTATCACGTAAATTTCTTTTCCTTCCCGTTCTCCTCTCTCCTTCCTTCCCGAGTCCTCTCTCGTCTTTACCTTTAGAAACCCTAGAGCTCTCGCCTCGCTCGACCTCTCGCCTCTCAGCTCGGCAGAAGACGACTTGGAAGAGCCGTGACTCTCACGCGTCTCCACATCTCCCTGAGTTTCGTGGCTTCAAGGTTTACCCCCACACGTCTCCGCATCTCGTCGTCGTTTCTTTCTTTTTAGACTGATTATGTTGTGGGTCCTTCTACTTTTCTGAGAAGTCGTTGGGCATTGCATCTCTTCTTTGTTCTTACATGTCAACATTTTCAAGGACTGGATGCATTTCTCCTTTTGCTTTGCTTTAACTTCTCTTGGGTTCGCGACATTTTCACAAAGCTCCTGGTCTAGTCCCGGTTCCTGGGTGGGACTAGACCAGAAGCTTTATGAGTTATTTAGGATCTAGCGAGATTCTATTTTCCCCGGCGATCACACCATGTGCTTCCTCCATATTGTCCATCCTTATAAAGTATTTATAGATTCAGACTAATCGACATCTTTATCGATGGAAATCTAAAGGTCCCGCTGGTGTTGAATCATTCTTAGCTATGCACTCGCCAACGACTTTGAGGAGGTCAGCTTATCAACCACCGGAAATGACCATGGGCACGGGGTTAGGAATTTGGAGTCGTGTGAGAGCAGTAGCGACCACGAGGGGAGATCAACGAAATGTCGTGGAATTAAAGAAGTTTAGCCTTAAAATAAACAGAATAACAGGAGAGAAAAAAATTGTAAATAATAAGCAATGTTTATTACATGAGTTTGCCTTTACTTTATGAACTTGCACTATTAACACGGTTAGGTATTTTGTTTTGGACCATTGATTTTAACTTCATGATTTGATCTTTCTACTTTACTTGTAGTTAATTACCCAAATTGACAGTCCAAGTCTTATCGATATGTATGGTCAAAGGAGTATATGGATAGAGAAGTGGAGGAGGAGGTAATAGTGCTGCTCGAAAAAATTCTCCCTTGGATCGACCAATAAGGAGAGGAGGAAGTGAGAAGTTGGAAAGTAGTGAGAGTTTTTAGTTCTTACAAGTAAAGGATAATGAGAGTTTCGCTGATAATTGAGATCGATAGAAACATGGTGAAAAGGTAGAATATAATGTAGCTTGAAAAGTAATATCTTGTTCTTCCAGGACTACATCATATTTTACCTTTTCAGGCTGCTTTTATTAGTCTCAATTATCAGTAGAATTTCCGTTATCCTTTACATGTAAGGTTCCGAAACTCTTACCACTTTTCGACTCCCTGTTCATCCAAGGGAGAATTTTTTCAAGCAGCACTATATTCTATGAGTCTCTTCCTTTTTGCGTATGGCATCGCCACTCCCTTTGGTAGCATCTCCACTTCTCTATCCATATACTCACACATCATTATTGGTTCTCGCCCCCGCTCCCGCCACCGCCACTGCCACTGCCACCTCCCCCTCTTCAATCTCCACTTTCACTTGCAATGAGAAATGAGTGAAAAATGCAGACAAAGAGGAACAAAAGAGAAGCAAAAGCTAAGGGGAGATACTGTTGGCAAAAGCAAAAGGCGACGGAGAAGCTGGGGGGTGAGGAGTAGGAAGAAAAGAACGGCAAAAGCTCATAACAAATTATCCTCAACCTGTGGTAAGCATACTGACTTCAATAAGAATATTTGTTATGTGCAAATTAGAGACATATCGTCAAAGGGGACTAGTCCATGCGCTTCAATATTAGTCAAATTGCATCATGTGCATTGGCTGCTCAATATGAAATTTATGCAACGGCATGTCATGCAGATGAGCTTGCGATGCATGTGACCTGAACTTGCCACCCTCAATTGGCTGAAGATGCAATGTCAAAAGATTCTCTTGATTTTGCTCCAATTACTTTAGAAAATGTTCGCAAGACAGAAAAGAAAATTGCTTCTCAAATTCGCAACACATATTTATGAAAGGCTTGAGCATAAACTGGCCTAGGTGGACATAGATTAGCCTAGGTGGACAGAGATGCCACCAAGAGGCTCAGACTTGAGATTGGTCAACAAGATAAAGAGCTCCAAGAGCTTGTGATGGGGTTGCCATCTTTAGCTGTTTCCACATTAATGGAGAATCACGACCCTTAGAAAGGAGACCCCTTGATCATGGGCTTCAACAAAAGACACAGGCTGAAGGTGGTGAAAGAGAGAAAGTTGAAAAGAACTTCGAGGTCTACAGCTTGAGAGCCTTCAGTTAAGAGAAAATATGTGAGGAGAAAAGAGTTGAGATACCACAGCTTTACCCAGAGAAGGGGCTGAGGACTCCTCCATTGATGTAAGAGTACGCCAATTGCCTAAAAAGTCCTGCAAGAAGGCCTTGAACTTCGAAATCGAAGAACAGCCAAGAGAGAAACAGACTAAGAAGAGACTTTGGCCTTGCATGTTTTCATTTCTCAAATCGTTTATGAACAGATTTTTTGTTTTTTTGTTCCCCGGAATACAAAAAGAATGTAAGTGAGAAACAAAAAATTGTTTATTGTTCCGTAATCGATTTTGAAGAAACGATTTTTTGTTTCTCCTTTCTTCTTCTCTCTCTTCTCTTTCTTCTTCTTTTCTCTTTGGCCGGTCGCTCATCCGGCGAGGTTGCCAATGCTCGGCGCCGGCCGCCGAAGGCCGCCGACCGGGCTGAAAGAAGAAAAATAAAAAGAAAGGAAAATGAAAAATAAATTAAAAATATTAAAATTAAAATAAACAAAAAAATTAGCAAACATGTTTCTATTTATTTTTTATTCCCTAACAAGTTTACCAAACGCATCTTTTAGTCAAAAATTGTTTCCTGCATAGAAATACTTTTTTCTATTTCTATTCCTAAAAACAGCTTTTAATAAAACGTTACCGAACGCATCTTTCTCTTATTACTTTGGCATTTGGCAGTGCATTGCAGTTGCATGGACCACCTATCTTGCCCAATAACCAAAGCACTTTCGACAGATTATCAAGTACCTAAGTGAAAAGTGACAGATCCTTTGGGTTTTGCTGGTCCAGCCGTGTTCGAGAGACCTTAATGTATAAACTAATCGAATTCTTCTTTTCTCACAAGGACTCAAACAGAGTTATTGTGGAGACAGATGACCTCTGTAGATGCTATTGTCAAATAATCGGAGTACCCAGATATCAACAGAGAGACAGATGTGATTCAATGCATAAGCATCTTATAAAATGACAAATCATGAGCACAATGCACTTATTCTCTATTAGAGGGATGGAAGCATCGTGCCTTTCGACAATTCATTTGGTCCAATGAAGAAGCCACGCCCATGCCAAAATTTGACCTTGATGAGGAAACCGATGAAGTGTGGAAGGTTCTTTCGGAAAATATAAGTAGCGAAGGTATTGATGGAACAAAAGAAGAAAAGACAAGATGGTGGGAGGAAGAACAGAGAGTCTTCCAGGGGCATGTAGACTCATTTGTTGCCCTTATGCATCTTGTAAAAGTTATATTATCTATATTTGAAGGCTCTGTGCGACTCCTAAAATCAATCTGCCCACTAGGTGGATTATGATCCAGTCCACCTCCTACCAACTTAAGAGAAGTTGATTAAGTTTTTCCTCATCACAGCCCAATCAATTTACCTCCCACCCGCTCATGTGAATTCATCTTTGTGCTCGCTTGTCTTTTTTTTTTTTTTTTTAATGAATGTAGTTAAGATCACCGTCTTAGGTGTTCTAGAATTTGATGATTTCGATTTGCTGCTGGAATTCCTTCTCCATCTCACTTGTGGAGCTGTCGGTTTTTTCTTGCTAAGTTTCTTTTCCTCGTTCTAAATTGTGTGATCGACAGGGAAAGATCAGCTATTAGCCACAACATCACGTGGTGTCACCCTCTTGCGACTAGGCGAGTGAACGTCGAAGGAGTAATTACATTCGCAGTCGCGGGTTAGATCACTTAAGCCTTACTCGATCGAACGCTCACTCGCTCGCTCACCCGGATCGTAGAGAGAGGAAATTTCTAGAGAGAGGAGTTTTGAAAAGAAATGAGCTTTGTATTAGTGAAATGTTGGATGATTACAAATGAGGGGGAGGGCACCCCTTCTTATACTTGATGTCCTTGGATTACATTGGTTGATCTAGAATTTATCTGGCGGACGAGATCGCACTGTCGCAACTACCGACATTAATATCAACTACCATCTACTGACATAAATAGAGCTAGAGACTTCTAGAATACGACTCAATGACGGTTTCGCCCTCCCTTGGAAAATTATGGAAGGAGACTTGTTGGGAATCCCATCGAGCGCATGAGGTCCTCCTCGTCACAGCACGGTTCTTCATCTTCGAAAACCTTTTGGCTGTGACACAAACTACAGAATATGACTTACGGCGCCAAGGGACCATTCCGAGGTATCATGTTTTCTTGCCCATATCATTGTGCCTTTCCAAATGCTTTATGTTATTCAACGCAAGTTTCATTTGTGGAATTCTTGAAGTGCATCAATGGCGGACTCTGTCATACTTGACAAGCTCAAGCTCTCGCCGAATTGCCTAGGCGATGTTCCAATGTTTTAGATATGTTGTAAGGTCCTTTGCATTTCAATGCCTTATTATCCATCAACTCGTCCAGTAATTTCTTGAGGCGGATCAATGGTGGACTCCGTCAAATCACTTGACAAGCTTGAGCCCTTGCTAGTGAGGGTTGAGCCCTCATGGCCTTAGAGGTGTGCCCTCATGGTCTTTGGCTAGGGCTTAGCAGCCCTCGACTTGCAGTTGGTGATGACTTGGGTGAGAGTTATGACCCTTGCTAGCGGTGGGTACTTTCTCACTTCGGAGTGTTCGCTTTTGAAAGCCATAGAGAAAGGCAATTGGTCCTTTTAAGTTAGAAATGAGCTTTTTAAAATGCAAATTATCCTTATTATTATAATTTAAAGTTTCATTATAAAGTAAATTTGGATAAAAATAGTGTTTGGAAATATTATGCTTGTAAATGACTTTTCTTATTTTCTAATTGACAAAAAGGAAAAAATTCAAACCCTTCGCTAAAGACCTACAAAGGGCTCAGGTCTCTATCAACGTAAATTTGGTGCCAGCAGCGGTTGTTTGAGGTCACACCACTGTAGGTGGCCTTCGGTTGACGGGGTCGATTAGGGTGGCGTGATCTCATTGGCCTCTCACAACCAAATTTGGTCACGTCGGCCGTCCTCACGCAAAGAAGACAAACACCAAACAGTTATAACGAGGGCAAAATCTGGAAAATCTAAAAAAATGGTGAGGGTAATTTTGGAAAAAAAATTACTGATCTATGACTTGTATGCCAAAAAAAGCCAAAGGCCAAGGTACCCAAAAACTTGCTCGGGCTTTCGGCCTCGCCAAAAACCTAAAAGTTGGCCAATGGGCTTTGGACAAGCCTTGCCCGAACCGGCCCCATAAGCCCGCCCGACCCGAACGCACCGGACGACTCGTCGTCGTATCCCGTGAAACCACTTCCCCGAAAACGCCACCCAAACCCAACCACCGTTGGACGAATCTTCTGACCACAAAAAAATAAACAAAGACCGCCGTTGACGAATCTTTTGACCCATGAAAAAAAGAAAAAGAAAAGAAAACCACCATGGACGAAAAGCAGAGCAATCAGAGTCCGACTCAACCGGCGTCACGTCCTCTGCTTTCTTTACTCACTCGAACGCGAAGAGGAGGATGACTTCCGTCGACCGGCCGACCGTCATGGTCACCAACGACGACGGTATCGACGCCGCCGGCCTGCAGTCCCTCGTCCGCGTCCTCGTCTCCTCCGGCCGCTACAACGTCCAAGTCTGCGCTCCCGACGCGTACGTCGTTTGCTCAACTTTATTTCACTTTCTGCCGTCGCATGCTTGCATACATGGGACGCAGCGGAGCTCCATCGTACGAGTCACGACCTTCTATGGTTCTCGGATTCTGTTGTGCGGCAATGTATAGCCTGCAATGCTCATGTGAATTCATCTCCGTGCTCACTTGTCTTTTTTTTTTTTTTTATGAATGTTGTTAAGATCACCGTGTTAGTTGTTCTAGAATTTGACGATTTCGATTCGCTGCTGGAATTCCTTCTCCATCTCACTCGTGGAGCTGTTTTTTTTTTTTTTTTCGCTGAGTTTCTTTTCCTCGTTCTAATTTGTGTGATCGACAGGGAAAGATCGGCTGTTAGCCACAGCATCACGTGGCGTCACCCTCTTGCGGCTAGGCGAGTGAACGTCGAAGGAGCAATTGCATTTGCAGTCGCGGGTTGGTTTACACTTCCTATTTGTTTGTAATTTTTGTGATCATTTTCAGCTTGCAATGTGTTGTTACAAGATTAAGATTTGTCCCTTTCTTTGTTTCTGTGCCTTAATCTTACTTTAGGATTTGAAATGCTCGTGGCTTCTTATGCTATACGTGTACAGGGATGAGGCAATTTTCTGTGAGAGGCCTGGATACGTAACTTTGTAAGAAAAGGAAGGAAAATGATGTACATGTACATGGTCCTGGTAGAGATTGAATATTTGCGAAAGTGAGGATAATTAGTTTGGAAGAAGCAAGAGAAGAGTTTTATTCCTTTCCAAATTGGGAAGGCTGAACCTTATTCCTACTTTTCTCAATTTACTATAGTTGTTGTAATTGAGGTATGAAGCTCCTAGGAAGCTTTGTATCTCATTACAGAAACCAAAACTTTTGCTACTTATTGCGAAAGTGCTAGTTTATTTATTCAAGATGAAAGGATGGAGAGTGATGCATCTGGGATTAGCACCTAGATGAATTGCCGATGTTGCAGAAGACTCTCGCATACTTTTGTTTTTCCTAACTTCATATAGATGATGTTTTCTATCTTGGGGTAACGACATTTTACATGTGAATAAACTATCACTTTTGCAAATACCATAGTTCACTTGACATTGTATGATGTTCTTCTTGCCAAACCTCTTTTGAAAATTTTATCACCATTAATCAGCTTTAAAGAGAACTACGCAATAATAGCCTTGATCCTTCAACAAACACTCCCAACAAGGTTGGAGAGGCCCTATGTTGGATTCCATGTTCTCCCAGTAATGGCTTTGCATTTTGCAGGGACACCAGCAGATTGTACTTCATTGGGAATCTCTAAGGCACTTTTCCCCTCGGTTGCTGATCTGGTACTTTCAGGCTTTAACCGGGTAGTCATAACTGCATCAATGAGCATGAGCAAATTATAGTACAAAAATCTAGTTTTGGCTAGTTTTTCTGCCCATCAACTCTCTTTGAAAGAAACGCTTTGCCTCCTGTCAACAGAGTTTGTCACAAATTTTGCGATTCTGAATTGCGGATTCAGTCATTCTGTTGTATGAACAGATGGAATGTGGGTAAAAAGCACTAACAATATGGTGATAAGCACCACACGCAGAGCCCCTTAACGTTCTGTCATTTATACCTCTTTTGTTGAAGTGTATTCACATCATGAGAAAGTTGCAGTTGCTCTTTGTTTGATTGAGCCCTGTTGTTGTTCTTTCTGTGCTACGCGACTTGATTTTGATGTTGTCTGTCTCATGCATTCCTCTTATCTCTGTGCAGGTAATCAGTGGTATTAACATGGGTAGCAACTGTGGATATAACATGTTAGTGCAATTTTGCCTTCTTTGTCTCCACAGTTTTGTACTTAATGCAATTTTATTCTAGATATTCCCTTCTAAGTTACTCATCTTGTTCCTGCTTATCGTTCATCCCCAAGTTGGGAAAATAATGAAGCAGAGTCACATGGACTCTCCTTGTTTTATAAATAACAAAAAAGTTGGAAAAGAAAAATGAGATCACTGCTTAATCTTAAAATTGGGAAGAAATGGTTACAACTCTTCAACCATCAAAAAATGAATTGTGTGTCAGAGCCAATAAACAAGACATTCATATTGTGACCATTACTTGAACAGTTGTATTAGACAGTTGTCTGAAATATTTTTTTAGATTAACACAACTATTTATACTAAGTAATAGAAAGAGCATGATGAGTTGTATCCGATGTACAAACTCACAATATGCAACATGAAGTTTCTGAAAAGACAGGATGCATAAGTATCTCATTCTTTACGTAATAGGATGCAGAGTGCAGCTTTCTGTAATATTTCTACGAAGTTTTAAAATCTTAGCTTTTTCGTTCTTCAGGCCACGTTTAAGGTCCATATATGTGGTCATTGGTTGAGTGGAAAAAGAAACGTTGTGATTATTTTACATTGCTCGGCAGCCTAGCCTCTCAAAGGATACATAATTGTATAAGTATCTCGTTTTCTTGAATTAGGATTTTTGAAACTAGGCATTCGTCTAAACAAGAACTATCAAATAGAATGACGCCTGGCAGTCAACAGGTGACTATTATATCCACTGAAGTCCTTGCCCTTTCTTACAATTTTGGCAGCATGATTTTGCAGTGTCTATTCTGGCACGGTTGCTGGTGCTCGTGAGGCATTCTTCAATGGGGTGCCATCTATTTCAATATCGTATGATTGGTGGGCATACTGTTAAACTAATTGTTTCTATCAAGGCCATCTCTCATTTAGTTCCTATTCATCCTTTGGCAAACAATTTCATTTCTCTTGCATAGTAATATTTTGTATTGGAATTCCAGGGTTGGAGGTATAAGCAGCGTGCAAGACTACACACTTGCTGCTGAGGCTTGCTTACCTATCATTGGTTCGATTTTGTCTGAGATCAAGAAGAGCAGTTATCCCAGAAACTGTTTCTTGAATGTAGATCTGCCGACAGATGTTGCAAATCATAAGGTAAAGGGGCTGCTGCATTTTTGGGAAAACATGAAATGCCTTAGCTGTTCGGATGCATCTTGTGCTTCTCTCTGAGCTTTTGCGTCTTTTTATTTATCCTTTGGGTAACTTAAAACAGTCATTGCCTGGTCAGCATTGTCTCAAGGTGGTAACATTCTCCATTTCATGTGCCCACAAAAGGGCTATAAGCTCACTAAGCAGGGTAGAAGCACAAATCAGGTGGGATGGGAACCAATGACCTCAGACATGCATGGAAGGCAGATGTTATCAACAATGGCGACAACTATGTCTCAGGAACATCTTCTATTTAAGAGAGTGAGAATCTTAACTTTGATGCCTCGTATTTTTGTGTTCGCCATATTTATGCTTTTTGGATTGGTTCAATGATCTCAACGGGGTAACTCATGAATATGCTTGGTTTTTTCCTTTAATAACATCTTAAGATTTACTATTCTTGCCAGAATCTCTGATAAATGATCACAGCTTAATTTTGATATCAGGCTATGAAAACAAATAACACTTGCATGAATTCTGTTGCGTTTGTCATATTATGGTTTTGTCCTGTATCAGTTGAAAAGAATTTTTTTTCAAATAAAGATGCTTTCTGAAGTATTCTTACACTTTAAGTTTGTTGGTTTTGTTTGTCTAAAATTAAAAATGTTTTGGGTTGGTTGAAAATAGTGTTTTTCCAAATAAAATCTACCTTATGCTCTAAAGTCTTCTTACACTTGAAGTTTGTTGATCTTGTAAGACTTAAATTAATAGTGTTTCTGTTTGAAATTTCTAGGTGAGAGGAGCCCAAGTTGATGATGCAGATCGTCGATCTCTGAAGGAAGGATTTGTATGTAGTCTGCTCTATCTAATGAAATCATTTGGTTTTAGCATAGGGCATAACTGATGCATGATTTTGCCAGATCACTGTTATGCCTCTTGATGCTCTTTCCCCAGCGAATGTGGAATGCGAGACTTTTTTCAAGGATTGGCTGCCAAAAGTGGCCTAATGCCCTTCACTGGCTTCCTAATGCTGTCTGCCTTTTGTGACCAATACAGATGAGTCGAGGTGTGTACCTTTCCATTTGTTACGCAGTCTATCAAGAATTTTTTAATTTATTTATTATTTTATTGTGATGATCATGTTTTCCGTGAATTGCATCTATGGCATCATGTTAGACGGAATTAGGCTAGGATGTAGATAGTTCCGAAGCATTCTCCTTTCTCCTTTCTTCTAACCTGTTCTTTTGGCTTGATAAATTTACTTTGGTCGGTTCCAGTGAAGAATCTTTTTGGTACTTCGTATTATCCAAGTTCTGATAATGTAAATGACCGTAAATAATTTTAAAGAACATTGGTAAGTTAAAAAAGTGGAGTTTTTCTTTAATTTTATTCCTGAAAAATAAAAAAAGTAGTGAGGACAAACCGATTTATCAGTATATCTATGTTCAACTATCTTCTTTTGTACGAGAGTTTTCTTACTGTGTACTGGGTTCAGTGCTTTCAGTTACCATCTAAATAATTATGTCAATGGTACAGGCATCAATCTCATATTTTGGACAGTTTTGGTTTTCCTTCTTTTCTCTAGTGAAAAATTAACTTTTTCCTTTCGAAAACGCTGGGGCAAAACACCAAGGAGAGAACAAAGAAGAAAAACTTTAATTCTTGGGTTCACTCTCTTCCACGACCAAATTAAAGAGACATTTAAAGAGGCATCCCCTTATATTCTTAGGCTGAGGTGAAGATGTTTAGTGAAACTTAAGATCGAACACTTAAAATAGTAAATCTCTATATAAATAGTGTATCTATATAAATAGCGTGTCGATTTAACAATTGGCTTTAATAGATAAAACAATGAAAAGAGTTATTTGCTATTTTTGTGGTCTAACATAAAAATTGCCCACTTATGCAGGATTGCTTCTCTATGTAGAGAGTGTATGCTTCCAACTCAAGTTATTGTCAAGGTCATTCTTTTTTTAAGCCATGTCTTGTGCCATCTCTTTGCCTGGGGATCTTTAAGCTCAGGTGCAAATTGTCAATGTCAAGTATGAATTGTACAAGCTTTCAATTTCCCAATTAATGCAAACGAGGGTATGTTCACATTTGACTATTTAAAATAATGGCATCTTCCCAATGCAATTTATGTGTAGTATTGATCTTAATGTTGCCCTTTTAAAATTCATTACCCTGCTCTGTCGTGAAGGTTCACTTACAGTAACATTAGGACTGTGCTATTATGTTATGTGTGCCTTTTTTTTTTTTTTGTTATGTGTGCCTTTTGCTTTTGGAAATACCAAAGACATGCTTAAGTTTTACCTTTTGAGGTCACTTTACACGTTCACCTCAAGGATAAAGTATCCTTATCCTTGTATAGTTTACTTTAAAAAAAATGTTATTAATTTTCCAAAAACACCCATCCTCTTGAATTCTACATCCACTTCCATTCAAACAATCACTTTAAAAATGAATAATTTCGAATACATTTTTTCGAAAATAATTGTTCGTATTGCTAACAAAAACAGATAAACAAAAAACTATCTTTTATTATTTATAAATTTTTTTTAATATAAATTGTTATCGATAATGAAAATATTTTTTCTTAATTAATTATTTCAAACGATCACTTTGAGAAAAATAAGTTTTTGGATGAGTTTTGAACTAGATGGACAATGATCGATCATGGACTAGCATTTGCGATGACCACTTTGATCTTTGATGGGCCGAGTGGGCCCATATTCAGCCGACACCTGGCCAACACATTTCCGCGGTGCCAAACGCCAAGCGTTTGTCATGTCAAAACTTCCAAGTCAACGCCGTGGCCCAAAATATCTTTTCTCCGTCGCAAATTGAGGCGAATCTCTTCCTACCTAAAAAAGGGCGCCGTTTGGCTCCTTCATCCCGTCGTTTCGCCCTTCTGGCCATCGTTTCTCCGGGAGCTCGCCTGCGAACCGCAGCGCGAATGGAGCTCTCCCTCCCTTCTCATCTCGCCTCCTGCAATCCCACTCCCTCGGCTCAGCTACCGAAGGCCGTCGCTAGGGTTTCTCCGGTGAGCCTCTCCGGCGGCGCCTCTCGTATCCGCCTCTTCTCCGGCAAGGGCCGCCGCTCCATGGAAGACGCTCCCGCCCGGAGTCCCGTTGTCTCGTGCTCCTCCTCTCTCCAGAACAACGGAACTCCTGCCCCGGCAGCGCCTGCGATCGGCACCGGTATGTTTGTGCAAAGTTCCTAGATTGTCGGATTCGAGCTCGATTGAGTGCTTTGGTTTTGATGGCGCGTGCGGTTACGTGCTCAGGTAGCCGGATTGGGGAGGTGAAAAGGGTTACGAAGGAGACGAATGTGGCTGTGAAGATTAACTTGGACGGCACGGGGGTCGCCGATAGCAGCACTGGCATTCCCTTTCTCGATCACATGTTGGATGTGAGTAGTATATGGGGTCGGCTTTCACTTTGTTCTGCTTTTGGGATCGATCAATTCTTGTGTGCTATATGCAATTTATACTGTTCATTGCAAGAGATGGAGAGTGACGACTTTGTTATCTTTTGATTTGTGTGGTGCTCATTTCAATACTTCCGGTTGGTGTAATAGAGTTAGTCATGCACTGGCTGGAACTATAGTGCCATTGCTCATAGCTGTGTTACCTTCTGAGTTGATTCCCTAAAATGCTTCGTGTCTGTTGCTGGAACTTATTTATACTGAAAATGTGCATGTCTGTTTGTATCAGCAACTTGCTTCGCATGGACTGTTCAATGTTCACGTAAGGGCAACTGGTGACATTCACATTGACGATCATCACACAAATGAAGATGTTGCTCTTGCCATTGGAACAGTGAGTATTTGCTCCTTCTCAGACTTTAATTCCATGGTTAGCTCTATTGTTGCCGAAGAAGAATCATCTAACGGAGGTGGTACTTAATAAATATATTAGAGAATGTGATTGTGAGATGTTCCCCTCTGACTATCCCCTTTTGTCTAGCTATACTGTCACTGATCCTTTTTTATGAATGTATTGACTTGTAAAAATTGGAATATCATTTTTAGTGCGAAATCCAACTATTCCCATGTTTCCACTGATCCTGCTATAAAGCTCTTTTTTCTCTGGTCTGTAGGCTTTGCTGCAAGCACTTGGTGACAGAAAAGGGATACACCGGTTCGGTGACTTTTCAGCTCCTCTGGATGAAGCACTCATTCATGTTGCACTGGTATCCGTACAATCACTCTTGAGTCTTCTAACTGGTTTTTGTCGACAACTAACCACACCACTCGACTTAGGAAAGAAATTCGCTGGTGAAGCTACTTCATTTATCAATTGACAGTTAGGCCATTAAGTCATTTTGGTAGATGCAGCTAACAAGTATCTTTTAGTAATGCATTACTGAGAATGAGATGAGGAAAAAATGGATGTTGAATCAGATGAAGCAAGGACGGGTTTGAAATTTGAAGTTGCACTAATCAGTCCTAAGCACCACAGGCTTTTCTTTTCAGAAGAATTATGACCTACAGAAACTTCATGTTCAAGCCACCTACACTGAAATTGCTTCTAAATTAAGTAGTTTGTATAATCATTTGCTGATCACCCCATAAAACCTTTTCATGGGGCCTTGTAGTTGTGCCTCTTTATGAGTTGCGTCAAAGGAAGTGGAAATGGACATAACATAGAAGTACATTTGAGTCAAGTTGACAAAGTTTGTGTCTTGAACTCAACTGAATTAACAAGTACTTTACATCAGTTTGATTGAGCTTGCTTTTGAGCTCAGTCTACACATGATAAATTGTTCTTAGATTTGGAGTATAATATATAATAGAAACACATAGAAATTTCGACTGCATGATTTAATTCATGAGGAGCTTGAGTATATTTCTCTTACAAATTAATCAGGTCAAAAACCTCTAAAGATCCTAACCAATGATGCTGCTCAAGATTCAATTCTTTCTTATGATTTAGATTCTGGGAGATTACAGATCTAAGATATGGGATGGGGTTCTGAATTCAACAACAATGGATTCCCTACACTACACTAATTCATATGCTAACAGCCTTCTTGTTATCTCTGAAACTTTCCTGGATAATATAGCTTGGCTGACTGTAAGGTCGTGCCTAGAATCTCACAATTCTAGATGTTTATCCATTCAATTCCCTCTTTCTGAGTTTAGTGATGTACTCCATCTTTCACGTACAGGATTTATCTGGCCGACCACATTTAAGTTTTGATTTGCAAATACCAACACAGAGGGTTGGAACATATGACACTCAGGTATTCTATCATCTTGTTGGAATTGTGTATGCATTATGCATGTATCTCCAATTTTACTTCCCAGGATTCCATATATATGAATTCATGCAGCATCTAATAGAATTTCTGCTTCTTTCTCTATTCCTTATGCTTATAGGATGTTTAGTGCAGGGGTGAGCATGGTCCGGGTTGGTCCGGGCCACCCCCTAACTCTAGGACCAACCCGTACAGTGCGGTGTCGGTCCTCACTTTTTAGGACCGAGGACCGACCCTATTGAGCACGGGACCAAGGACCTGACCCAGACCCAATGGGTTCGGTCCGGTTCGGCCTATGGTCAACCCGAGACCGATCGATAATTTTTTTTCGTCTTATCTTTTTATACTCCATAAAAAGCAAACCTACACATTCAAATTACACATCCATCGACAATGCGGCATTGTACAACTAAACTATAAATACCAATATATATTTAGCAAATTTAAAATAACACAATAATAGAAATTTCGTACTCCGCTAACCGCTCATTGAGATATGGGACAAGATTGAAAGTTCTTGTAATCATCTATCTTTAATATTCATAACAACATATGCAAAAGCGTTTTCCTGCATTTGATCATGTAGAGTTCACTTAACCAAAAAATGAGCTTCACACCACTTGACTAGCAAATCACCGTACCAACCGCAACGGTACTACTCTACTCTTCAAAAACTTCTACCATTTGACACAAATTGAAAAGCAAAGTGTAGCTAAAATTTATTAGTAGAATACAATTAAACCATAAAAAGTTCAAAATACTTAATATAAACCATGAATATATAACTCAACATCTTGTTAATTCACTTGAACTTCTAAACACCTGAAAACAAAACAAACAACACATAATTAATACTCAACAAAAGTTTTAAATTGAAATTACTATTAGTGTTATTGATAGAACATCTCAATATAATATAATATAACAAACATTTTACTTAGGTTTGAATATATATAAGAATTATAAATAATATAATATAATATAATATAATATAATATACAGATTTGGTCCAGGGGTTGGACCGACCCAAAATTCTTAGGACCAGGGGACCAACCCGCACAGTGTTGGTCATGGAATTCCAGGACCAAGGACCGACCAGGTCCCCTTGGGAACCGGACCGGACCGCGGGCTGGGCCGGTCCAGGGTCGGTCCAGGGTCGACCCTAGACCGCTGCTCACCCCTATTTAGTGCAATGTTAATGAGTTCTGATTGAATTATCTTTTGTATCAGCTGGTGGAGCACTTTTTCCAGTCTTTGGTGAATACTTCTGGCATGACACTTCACATAAGGCAGGTAAATATTATTTGTCCTTATTGTGGTCCTTTATTTACTCCACTAGTGTGTAAAACAGAGTTGAAGTTATGTCTACTTTCTCATGATACTCAAGATGGTTGTATAATTATTATTATTATTTTTTTTTTTTTGCTTGCTCATTCTAAAATATTATTTCAATGTTTGAGGGCAGCTAGCTGGAAAAAACTCACACCATATTATTGAGGCAACATTTAAAGCCTTCGCAAGAGCTCTTAGACAAGCTACAGAATATGACTTACGGCGCCAAGGGACCATTCCAAGGTATCATGTTTTGGTTCCCATATAATTGTGCCTTTCCAAATGCTTTATGTTATTCAATGCAAGTTTCGTTTGTAGGAATTTTTTTGAAGCTATTGTAGAAAAGGAGTTGTTTGAGTGTTTTGTAGAAATTTATCACTTCTGCAGCCTGTTCAAAATGACTTCTTTCAGCACTTTTTGTGGTCCCACTGACTCAGCCCTTTCAATGAATCAATCAAGCAGACTCCAGCCTACTGTAGACTCATGTGGCCTTATGATTGAGATTGGTATTGAATGTTTATGATATTAGCATTTAGCAGATAGTTTCTCAGTATACCATTACCTGTGGGTTCTGGAAATGCATATAATAAAAATTTGCTTGAGTTTTAACCCCTTTGACTTTCTGCTAGAAGTTGGCTTCTCCCTATAAAACTTGCAATTCCAGTAGCTTTTCCATGAACCTTAGTTGTTCTTTCCAATATTGAATGACTAGCCTGACATTTCTCTATTATATTTAGTCCCGTTGAACATTTTGGGATGCTTCTGTATTTTAGGGAGTTTCTATGTTTTGTCAATAATAGCGTGTATGCTTTTCACTCAAAGTCACTTCTAGCTTTGCGAAGCACGAACTCTGTTTGTACATATGACAGAAGCATCATTTATCACATCAGGCTTAAGTTGCTTTCTGAAATGCACACAATCTTAATGTATGTAAAGAACATCCTTGAAAATTATCCAAAGTCACAGATGCATATTGGGCGGTTTTGGAAGTCTGGAAAATCTTCCTGGGACATGTGACATGAATGAAATCAGTAGAATGAGTAGTTGAACAGGCGAGGCATTCCCACCTACCACAGAAACAATCTCACATGACCATTTCTTTCACTTTTATCCAGCATCATCTTCTTTTGGCCCCTTTTTTGCCCCGAAATATCCTTGCTGGATGGGACCATAATTTTTGTTAGGTTGTAATGAGAGTTTAATTTAATTGCTAATCAGCTAGCTAGGTAATGTATGATCGACTTGAATGCTTGACCAGTCCCCATACCCTTGTCTCCTCTTCGGCTGAGTCCTCATATCCCAGATTTTGAGGTTAGACAAGTCAGACACTCAGATGCGTGTCCATATTCGATGCTGGTGTGTGAGTTCAGGCAGCATAGGCTAGTTGTGCAGCTCAGGGAGATTTGATCATCTGTACGATTAGTTGCCTTTCGTGCATTTGCTGCATAGAGATGGTTTGATTATATAATCTGGTGATTGACTGGTGCCATAACTTGAGCAATGCTCATAACTACATGCAATTCAATTTTGCAGCTCGAAAGGGGTGCTATCACGTACTTGATGAGGACAATCCTTTCATTGAACTGAAGCTGGATTTGGGTAGCCCTTAAGAAGCAAGCATTGTTTGATCGATTGGGATTGTCAAAGATTTCTCAATGTACTGCTGAAGCAACAGAAACAAGAAACAAGAACCAGACGTTTTTTTTTTGGTCAGAAAAAGGAAACGACTTCCATTACTGGGAAAAAGTAGGTGGATACACTTCGTTTGCTTCAGAACATAGAAGCTCTAAGAGAGCTGGAGGTGGTTGAATAACCCAATTTTGTGATAATTTGTTTTTTCTCTGGGCTCTAATAATCCAGTCAGCAATCCTATTAGACCCTCTTAATATGGGCTAACTTTATATGTTCGAAAGCCTTGAGAAGTGAGTGGGCTTGTTTGATGAGCCCTTGAACTTCCCAGGTGATCTGTGCTCCGCAAATAAGTGCGCTTATCAGATCAGAATGATCTGATTCCACTTCAGGTGGTACTTCAGTTCGTGTGGAAAAGTACCTTAGGGTTTCCACCATGGCTTGTGCCTCCGCTTGAGCCGCTGAAGACGCCTTAATAGATTGCGCAAAACCGTCAATTAGCCTTCTAGAACTATCACGACAAACACCTGCCACTGCACCTTCGTTCGTTCCAAGCAGGCAGGCTCCATCAATATTGATTTTGAGTTCCCCTGGCTTGGTGGCCGCCATTGATGGAGGCGGAGGCTTGCTGCATTTTTGGTTTTCTTCTTCGGAGGGAGCTACCGATTGTGATTTCGTTGCATCGCAACAGCTTCATCCACTACCTGCTTTGGATCTGGTTTTTTCTGTTGAAAAACAAAGTGGTTTCGGGCTTTCCATATTTGCCAAAGAACCAGACTGTATGGTCGTTTTTGTTGGCTTTTGAGTGTACTCCATTTAAAGCCATGTAGAAATGCGATTGGTCTTTTTCACAAAACAATCCATCCTTTTCCGGTTTATACATCACACATTCTGGATCAAGTAAAGCTCTGTTCGTTCCGTTTAAAGAAAGGAAGATCCCAAAGAGTTGCTAGAGGTTTCCAATTAATAATCAGGAATTTCGGTAGAAAAAGAAAAAGAAAGTCTGTGATGCCAATTGCACGAGTCGTGGATGATCTTATGCGCAAAGTGTACACTATTTATGAGGTGAATTATTCACTGACGTTGTATTTCTGAAATTGGTCGTTCCACTGAATTTGCCGTCGGAACCTGCTCTGTTTTGACATGAGAAGAACACTTCGAAGTTCCCCTTAAATTCTCCCTTTCCAAATTTTTCAGACTTCCTGCCCGTTCACCTCTCCCACTTGCCCCCTCCCCCACTCCCCACCTCCCAAACAAAGCCGATCGTAGTGGGGAATTTTACCTTTCGGAAAGAAGCTCTGCAGGGGTTTCTTTGAATCAACGAAAAAAAGAAATCAATTCTACTTGATGCGCTTTGTGCTCCAGATGAGGTCATCTTGTTCCTCCTTAGATCAATGATCGGGTTCGTTCGCCAGAGCGTTCGACATACAGAGCGTCTTTTGCAGAAGTCTCGTTCAAGCCCTTCGTCTCTTTGGATCTTCTTTCAAGAAAAAAATACCATATCGTAGATACAACCCGCGGCTAGTTTCGTAGCTTTACGAAACTCGATGGGCTAACATTCCGGCCTTGACGTTCTAAATCTTAATCCAACATGTGGATCCAATAATATTTCAGAGTCATCGAATTTTTTATTTATGCTTTTGCAGTGCGGCAAAAACGATCTATAAAAAAAAAAACGAAATAAACATGAACTGTCGAATCAAAAAGATTCGTCCTAAGGGCAACTCGAGCACCGCTTTAGCTTAGGAATTCCGTCGAATTCCCGAAACGTTCGACGCGTGGGACGATGAAAATTCGATTTTTCATAACTATGGTCAGCCACATAGTAAACATGCTTTACGGAGGCAGTCTTTTTGTCACTGAAATTGTAATATTCGGCTATTTGATTAATTAAAATTTAATTTCGACCAAAAAATCAATTAATTTTTTAATGAAAATCCTCGTCTTCTCCCCACTGAAGACGCCTCGGGACGGAGCTGCTGCTATCGTTCTCCAACCGTCGCCCTCTCTCTCTCTCTCTCTCTCTCTCAATTTGAGCTCCGATGGCCGGCGGTGGCCGGAACCACCACCCGAAGTATCACCACAAGCACTCCAACGCCACCGCCTCCACCGCGTCGTCGCACCGCTCCAACCCCGCCGCCGCCGCCGCCGCCGCTAACAAGGCCAGGCTCGAAGCCGCCTCCGCCCCTCCCCGCCCCTCCAACCCCACCAAGCCCAGCCCGAAGACGGCCGCCGCCGCCGCCGCCGCCAAGCCCTCCCCCAGAACGGGGCCCTCCCCCAGCCCCGCCCGCCCGCGCCCCCCGCCGCCGGCCCCTACGCCAACAGCCCCGCCCATCCTCCTCCCCGGGGCACCCCGTCCCACGATCCCGCGGCCCTCGGCCCGCCCCCTCCCCCGTCCTACGGCTTCCACATGCTGGATCGCCGCACCGTCGTGCTCGCCGACGGCAGCGTCCGGTCCTACTTCGCGCTCCCGCCGGATTACCAGGACTTCGCGCCGCCCCTGCCGCCGCGGCCGATGGACCCCGCGGCAGCCGCCGCCGCCGCCGGGGGGCGGTTCTTGCCGGGAGCGCCGAGGCCGGAGTTCGGCGGGCTTCCGGGCCCTGATGCGTTCCGGGGCGGCAGGGAGGAGTTGTTCGCTCGTGGGAGGCAGCCGCAGGATTACTGGAACTCGCTCGGGTTGGACTCGGTCCGGCCAGGCCCCGCAGAGGGGCCGTCAAAGAGGAAGTTTGGGGGAGAAGCAGAGGAGAGGAACCGGGTAGATGATGAGCTAGACAAGGCGAGAAAGAGGCAGCAGGTCTTGCAATATGGGAACCCGGACAGGCTTCCGGGTCCGGGTCTAGGTCCGGGTGGGTCCTTCGCTGGTCCGAGCGGAGAGTTATTCAGGGGTTCAAAGTATGGGAGTGCTCTCGAGAGTGTGCGCTTGAAGCATCTAGAGGTCGATCAGGCCAAGCTAAAGAAGGCGTTTTTGCATTTTGTGAAGGTTACTAATGAGAATGGCTATCACAGAAGGAACTATCTCGAGAATGGGAAGAATGGCTCCCTTAAATGTGTTGCTTGTGGCAGGTTTGCTATACTCGTGCTATATGGCTTTCTTTTGTTTGTTCTTTATTATTTGAAGTTGATTGCCTTAAGGATTCTGTGGTTCTTTTAAGTACTGTTATGGATTGTTCATGGTGATTCTTGAAGGTGCCATGTTGTGTGGGTTTAGAACGTAGTCTGCAGTCTTATCAGCAGATGGATGTTCTTAGTTTTGATGTGGTAGTTCCTTTTGCAGAGGATTGGAAGAACTAGCCTTCTTGACATTTGTAGTTTAGAGAGCATAAACCAATTATAGATGGTTAAACTGTTTTTTCCTCTTAATGGATTATAGATGTGAGAATCTCTTTTGTAGCAATAATCTCAGTGCATGCTTTCGCCATTTGATAATGCTGCTTCTAATTGTCACTACATTGGTCCTGCTTTGAATTTTTGGGTCAGATCACATATGCTACTTAAACAAATAAAGGAGGGACATAGATTGGGAAGTGAAGCTGGCCTGAATTGCATGCATTGGGTCATATAGCTGAATGTATATGTATTTGACTCATGAATCGCTATGTGAAGAGGTTTATTGAGAGGCAAACCAACCGGATCTGAACTTTATGTGTTTGGGTGGCTGAATGCGGGTCTTGTGATCATGGTTGGATTACCTAATTGAAGAGTCTGATAATGGTTTACTTCTTTGCGTCTTTTGAGCAAAAGTTCTACTTTGATCAATTTTTTCCATAGCTGAGTGCTGATCTTTTCGCTAGACATACTAGTATCTGTTCTTTGTCTTTAGTTATTGAAAAAACTTAGTCACTTTTCGTGGACAGTGGAGCATAGTTTGCCTTTGATTTGATGAAACCTCTTTGCAGTCTGTGATGTCTCTAATATTGATTTCTTTGATCACTCGTGGTATGCAAAGAGAGCTCTGTGATGCTTTCAAAGCAATTTGAAATGATCTACCAAGTTTTTGTTGGAGGAAATAGCAAGTAGCTCAATTGCTTTATGCTCCATGTTGTGCATTTACAATGTGATGGACCATGTGATGCCATTTGACTTTTGCTATGCTGAATGAAGAATGTTGGAGCATTGATAGGTCGACTAAGACTAGATTACAAAATTGTTATACCGAGTGATGTGATTGGATTGCAAATGAGAATTTGAACAAGTGAGCCTTATTGAATACCAAATTAGCATCAGAACATCAAATAATACCAATTCTATAGTCTAGTCTCGGTATACCTAGCATTGTTCACTTATATGTTAGGATTATGTTTTAAAGTTTGTCTGGATACCTTTGGAAGTATACTATGCTCCCCTACATAGTAAATCTTGAGGATAACAAATAAAAATCCCAATAAACGTCGGGAGCATATCAGTATTGTACTGTACTACTTTCTAGTTTGTTGTCACTGCTCACTGTGGTTGAATTTACTTGCTGAGTTAGAAATATTTACCTAGAAAAGTGGATTGGCTCATGAGTCAAGCTAATTTTTATGAATAGTTTAATTATTGAGTACATGGATGTGATGGTTTTGGGGAAGAAGATAATATTTGCTACCTTTTCATTTGTTGATTTGCCTCATTGTTAATTTATGGAAATTTTCATAATGTCATCTTTTTATCTCGATTAAGTGGATATTGAAATTATTCAATTTGGATATCAAATATTTTTCATATCCCTAGTTCCTTGTAATATGGCACATGCAAGACCCACCTGTGTTAAATAAAAATTTCTATTTGTTTTTCATTTTGGGGTTACGAACAAGTCAAATTACTTATTGAAACTTGACTAATTGACTTCCTGAGTAGCTCGAGCATCAGGCTTAAAAATACATCGAGGCCTGATACTTGCATGAAAAGGTGGATAAAATTATGTTTAATAAGCACGAGAAGAAGGAACAGGATATCATGTAATCATTTTTCCATATCAGAACTCTACTTTGAGTTTGAGAGTGAGCTAGCTTACTGCTTTAGGTGGAGATGAGCTCAACCATACAGAATATTTTAGAGATTACGGTTGAGCTAGGAATCTTGACTGACTTCAAGCAGTGTATCAAGTATTGAATTAATGTGTCAGCTTGACCCATAATGATATTCTCTGATGACTCAACAGGGGCCTGTTTTGCTCATGTTGCTACATATTTATTGGCTAAAGTAAGGACAGTTCAGAAATTTGACTGTTCTCATTGTGATGCAGAAGCTTGATGCAGTCTTTTCTCTGCTAGTAATACAGGGAAAAGTACTTTGAATGTGTGGAGTGAGATTAGGGCACAGCCCCAGACTAATTAGGTTCCGTAGTTGCCTTCAGAATTACATTAGCTTCTCGAATTCTGAACTCAAAACATTTTTTCAGCAATCTACTTCTGGAGCAACTTTTGATTGGCATTGTCATGTCTATGCCATGAGGATTTGACTATGTCAGTAGCTTTGTTCTTGGATGCTGATGTACCATTATAGTTTTCATTTGTTAGCATGATGATTCTTGTTTGTTTAAGTCTATTGTTTGGTGCTTTTTACTTTTGGCATATTGTCCAAATGGATAGATGCGTGAATTGGCTGCACTGGAATCATAGTCATGAAAAGGGGGCAAAAGGCAGAATTACAAGATGTAGATCACTTAAACCATCAGCTGCCTTTAGAAGTGCCTCTTTAATTATAGAACTGGGACTAGGAACTGTTTTAGTAAATTTCTAGACTTTCTGGAGATGGATTGTTAATGGAACCTTGGAAGATCCTGATTTTTGGTTGGCCTTTGCATTTTCTTCACCTTTTCAGTTGCTAGGAACATTCACAAGTAGAGTGCTTTCATGAAGAGAAATGATTATATAGCCCAGAAGGGTGGAGGGATGCTAAAAAGGATGAAATTATTAAATCTTATCCAGTATTTGGTACTATATGGGATACTGTAGGAAATATTATGAGAGGATCCATCTAAGCATGTGATCGATTGTTTCTGGTTGACAGGCTGATTGGTGTCCAAAACATCTGACACAACTGAAAAGTTGATCAAAGTGATCAAAACTGATGATTCCTAGGCTTAAAGAGGATATGTTCTTTATCTACATTAGGCAGTGCTTAAGCATACAACAACCTGAAGACCTTTGATGGTAGACAAAAAGTGCATTGTTACCATAAATATTTCTGACTGGTTTCCTTATGAAGGTACTGAGGGGGGGTACTTACCACCCCTACATGATGGCTTCATAATGAAAGGCACTTCTATACAAAATTATACACAAAAAATTGCATCTGTCATTTCAAACAAACTAGAAATATGGAATTGTACTGCCTACAATAAACAATGTGAAGGGAATATGACCAAGCATTGCTAAAGATATCCCAAGCTGATTCAACCTGTCTTTCTAATGAGCCAAAAGAAAAATAGAGAAATCATTGCACTATCTTTCTTCTTTCCAACCCATGAACTACTGGCCCCTCTCCAAGCTCAAAGTTTGTGTAGCATTGTGCCAGAAGTCACACTCTTTACTTTCAAAATTGCAAAAACGTAGTCCAAAGTTGTCTAAGCTGATTACAGTGTAAAGCGATTCACATTCTCCCTCTCATTCTTACACAAAATTACTATTGTTTTTATTTCTTTTGATTGATTCTCCGAAGTTACTATGATGTGATCTACAATTGTAATAAAAAACTGTATCTAAGACATTCTTCAACTAATTAATTTGCAGAAAGTAACTTTTCTCTTAATTACTAGAAACCTCAAAACCAAATTGGAGTGGGACTGGATTTCTGTCCAGTTCTTGTTTTAACTTCAATTTCAGGTCAGTTTACTTCTGGTTGGCCATGAGAATTTTATGTGATTTTAGTGTGGATTTTAGCGCATAACCTAACTGGCCTGGTCTATTTGCACTTGTATTGCTGGGTTTGCATTTGTTAGATGTATGCTAGAGCTATAAAAAAGGGCCTTTTGAGAAATTCTTCTTTGATCCTTTCGTTACTGATGTGCCCTACAGTAGATTATATTTACCTATGTTAATAATAATAAAAAAGAAAGAAAAAAAAAAGAGTGCTCCCATGATCTATTAAATCTTCTTGATATGATTTTGTGGTCGACAAATAATTGTCATCATCTGCTTTTCAACTTCGGTGAGGCATGAAATGGAATGGATGTGGCAGTTCTTTGGATTGCCAAATTATTATAGTTAATTAGTTTGCAAAACAGCTGGTTAATTGCCTTCGATGCGTTAGATTTCCTCTTCATATCATAATTCATTGCCTAATCCCTCTGCATTCATAGCTTGTGGGTGCCCAACAATATTAGGATATAGTCGAGAAGTTCTTCATTTCGTTTGATATCCAAATACAGGTCATCTAAAGAGTTTCAAGATGTGCATGGTATCATCATGCATACTTACTACTGGGATAACACTGACTTGCATGTGGAACACTTGGGCTTGCACAAAGCTCTATGTGCTTTAATGGGTTGGAACTATGCAAAGCCTCCTGATAATTCGAAGGCTTACCAATCCTTACCCGCTGAAGAAGCAGCGGCTAACCTGGAGGATCTGATCATGTGGCCGCCGATGGTTATCATTCATAACACAATTACTGGAAAGAGTAAAGAAGGGCGCATGGAGGGGTTGGGAATCAAAGCCATGGATAATTATGTCAGAGGTATAATCCACCGCCATGCTTTATCGTTCTTCAAGGTTCTTGCATCTGGTGTGATCTGTTTATGGTCTACGCTACTCCATCTACCAGACTTTTGTCTGCAGCCTGACCTTTTAAACCCCATTATGCTACATGAAGATAGATGTGATTTGAATGTTAGGGTCTGATCTGGTATGGTGATTCCTCCATGTGTCCTGACCAATTTACTGGTGAGGTCTTGCTTAATTAATATCTACATCTTTGAGGTTCAGTCAGTAAAGTGAGATTCTTCTAATTGATCTTTACTGTGCTGTTAGTCCTACCTTAGAATTTCCATCCTGAAGCAAAGAAATTGTTGGACTAGTTCAAAAAACTTCCACTGGACAGAGCTGATAGGTTCCAGGAATACCATGCTATTTATAGTTGAAGCCTAGTAGATTGGGATTGTAATTGAAAAAAATACACTGTTGAGTTCGTATTTTATTGAGCTTGCGAAAGTACTATATTGTAGTGTTTTGTTTTTTTAGAACCACAATACCACTTGTTCTGATACGAAGACATGAAAACTATCAGTTAAATTATCATTAAAACCCAATGGTGTATTTCTGACTAGAGAAAACAATTTGAAATTCCGCTAATCATTTGAAAATAAGAGAGAATTCCAATTGTACTATAAGGAATGAACCATGCTGTCCTTTTTTTATAGGGTTGAAGCTTACCGAAATAAGTGATAAGTTTTGAATTTTGTTATGCTTTGCTCTGATATATGTTGTTCAACACTCACAGTAGGTCAGCTGAGTAAGTCTTTCTTAATTGGGATTACATCGAGGCAAATGATGTATCCTAGATCTAATTACGGAAAATTTTGTAGGCACCAGGTTCGTAAATGTTTCTGAATCTTTTAACATCCAATAGCTTTGGTCTGTGTGTGACTAGGGTGGGTAAGGTACCAATGACCAAGAGATTTTAACCAATATCAAGTGGGTATATTACAACCAAGTTGTGTAATGAGTTATTTTATGACATTATCAATATGTTAGTGCTAGCTGTTCGGAATTAATTTGTATTTTTTTTTACTAAGTATGGAAAGGGCCTTATATGACAATTGGCTTAGCTGCAGGTTTAAAGCCCAGGGGCCTCAGATTTTGCTTTGATTCTGATTTTTTAATATAATTTATTGATTGGCATCAAAAGTTGGTCAAAAGTCAATCCAAAAAAGTTAGAAGCAGGAGCTAGAAGTACATGTTGCTCCTCTAGCTTTTGGGCATGAGTGAAGGTGAATAAATTCCTCATAAAATGCATCTTGTTTGAAGGCTCAACTTCTAGTCTCTCTGTAGCAAAAGTGAAATGGTAGAAATATTATGAGTTATTCTTCCGAAGTACTAAATCCAATAATAGTCTCAGCTAGATCTGAAATACCAAAACTGAAAGCATAAGCTTCTGGAGGCATGCTTTTAAGCAGCATAACTTGGAGTTCCATCTGTTTGATCTTGCAAAGGATCAGATAGTGTTTCATCTGTTTAACAGCCTGGTAGATGTACTTGAAGTCATGTAGCACTGAATCTCAATGTGTTGACTAAGTGTTGGACTCAAGCTAATGTTGGTCTGCCAGTTGTTGGTTTCACCTTAACTTCTACTTTGTACAAGTTCATTAGAATTTTCGTTGAGCATCTTTCAATATATTTGTTGTAATTGTTGAAGGCACTACTGTCAATGCTTTCCTCTCCTCCCAAAGCTGCAGCAGATAGTATGTAGTGACAACAATTTAGGAACTCATTCACCCCTATATGATTGAGTATATACTAAAGCTGATCAGGGAAGAAAAGTAGCATCTTCTTTTCTCTGCGATGCTGCTGAGTTGATGTTTAGTCTTTCAGCAGGAAATATATATTTTTTGTACTTTGCCTTTTAAGTTTCTCTTCTTGTAAATGACATGTTTAGTGCTGGTATCCAGCTTTGCTCGACATCTTTGCTGATCACAATCCCATTTTTCGGGCTTGGGACTGTCTGCAGAATACATGAAACTCGCTGCTTTACATGAAAATTACTCTGGTTGGCTAGTTTAGACCACTGAATTGTTTGAGAAATCAATGAGTCAGATTGGTTCAATGTCCTTTTGAATGATTGATTCATAAATTTAGGTAATCATGGCCATTGGGTCATGATAAATTTATTGATTTGAAAATGACACAAGGCTATATTTTCTTCTCCTCTTTTTTTTTTTTTTTTTTTTTGGGGGGGTGTTGGTTGGTGTTGTGTGTGGGGCATATGGTAGATTCTGTAAGCGGTTGAACTTCAGTATAGATTAACCTTTGTTGGGGTGAAGATATTTGTACACTTGTAGCTTGATTGACATCATCGGATGAAAAAAATTCTAGTGTCTATTCTGCAGTCTAATTTTCTTAAAACAAAAGTAACCAAGTGGAATAGATACTGACCTAAATAGACCCTTTGCTAATGATATCCGTTTGGGTTTATTGCTGCTCGGTATATGAGATAGCGTAGTTCTTTTTGACTTGTTGTGTTCTCTTATTCTTTTGTGGTTTTCAGAGCTTGGATTTTTGGGTGGCAAGTCAAAGTCCCTATATGGCAGAGAGGGTCATCTAGGGATAACCCTGATTAAGTTTGCTGCAAACCAATCAGGCCTAAAAGAGGCCTTGCAGCTAGCTGAACACTTTGAGAAGGACAATCATGGACGGAAGAGTTGGGCTCGTTTACAGCCCTTGACATTGGGGAAGGATGATGAAAACAATCCAAACCTTGTCAGGGTGGACGGGCCGACAGGGGAGAAAAGGAGGATTTTCTATGGTTATCTTGGAACAGCCTCGGATATGGATAGGTTGGACTTCGACACGCGGAAGAAGGTGGTATTTGAGAGTAGGAGGGAATGCTTATCATCCAGTTAGAATTTGGCTGATTACAACTCAGTGTGCTTATGTCACATAGATCTTATTACCCAAGGTATCTTGAGTGTGAATATCACCTTTAGTGGCTGTGAGAAATGATGAATACCTATGTGTTCAATTGCTGACAATTCCAGATTATCAAGAGGTGAACAGCCACTGAGCATGGTTTTTTATACTTTGATATAGTAACGATGATTTTTTTAAGCATAATATTTTTCCAGCTTTAAGTTGGATGTGCTAATATATCCTTAAAGGTGTGTTATTTGGAGTCTATATGAAGTGTGGAAAGCTGCTGGAAATCCACACTTACGTATGCTGATTTTCTCATACATTGAGAGATGTGCATGTTCTTATGGTAAAACAGATGTGAAACGAGATTGATCGTATAGTAGTTAAGTTTCTTCTTTGTTCTCTTGTGCACTGTTCATCATTTTCTTTTGGGCCCTTTTTCTCCTTTGTGTTGTAGGTAAGTGTTTGTTGGTTCTGTCGGTCAATCGACTGTTTAGTTTGCAGTCCCTTCTTTATTTTAAGGAGCACTAAAATGCACCAGCTAGTTAGAAAATGTGACATCTGAAGAGTTGCTCCTAAGGATTGAAGACTAGGAGTAGACAGTCCAGGGATAGGTTCTATAAATTGTAACCTAGGTCAGTGTACTCAATTTAAGGGGCTGCATCTTCTGTTCCAGCCATTGGAATTTAAAATAGTCTGAGGCTTGTGCTTAACTTGAGTGTTAGATGCCTTTATTATTAAGCGCCCATGCTATCTCCTCTGCCTGAAATCCCACTGGTTCCTATTGTTATTCATGGTATTGGTTGGTGCTGGTTCCATGTACTCCTACAAGAACCATGAAACTAATCATTTGATTTTTACGATGCTGGATTTGTGGCTGCCTGCAGAAAATCGACTATCATTGCTTTGCCTAGCTCTTCTTTTTCAAGTTTGATATTTGAGGACATTTTGATTTGTGCTGCTGCAGAAATAAATAAACAGTGCTCTCTCTCTCTGTGTGTGGAGAGTTCTCTGGATAGTTTATCTAAATTCTTGTTGGTAAAGTTTGAAAATCACAGCAGAGGCCACAAACAACTGCTTTAAGCAGTGTGATTGGAAATTCTACTTCATCAGGTAGAATTAATCTTTTTGCTTCACTGGAGGCAGCATTTTCTTCCTACATGTGAAGTGAATGAATGGAGGTGGGTTAAGTAGTCGTGAAGGATTGAAAGGCGGGGAAAGAGGGAAAAAGGTGGGGGGGGGGGGTGGTGTTTGGGGGTGAAAAGTGGAAAAGGTATATGGTTAGATATTTCCTTATCATGTGCTCAGTGATGTGTGTCGACGGTGCTGTTCATGTAAGCATGCACCCATAGAGCGCTTCATGCTTTACTGTTCCTGCTTTTATCTAGCACAGTCGTGCCAGCGATTGATAATTTACCCCTTCTAAGTTCTGGGATGCATCTCAGGTTGTGCTTCTGTATGATATCTATGTTTTGAACAACCTTAAACCCATGAACTGTGTACATAAGTAGGGTTAATCCCTAATAAAGGGCAGTTCAATGCTAGTCCAGCAGCATAATGATGGACTGAGGTTTTTTTAGACCTTTCCTGAGCAGTGGAGTTCGTGATTGAATCCTTCGTAGCTATGCACATAGTGAAATATTTCAGGATAGCTCTTGAACAGAAGGCATTCTCCAGGTTGTCATGAGATGCCTTTGGTGATGGCACCGTAGAAAGGTGAGGGGCTTAGAGTAGTCAAATGGGTGCCTAATTTCTCAACCACTGAGTTTGGTAGGCAACCGCCTTTTTATTTAGTGGTGTGCATTTTATATTACTGGGTGATTATGATCAGGCGCAAGATTCCCAGGCCCTTCAGATTTCTAAAAAGACTGAAGTAGAGTGATTCCATGGTCCTTATCTGTACTGACTTGGCACTTCTTGATTAGACCAACTCACTCGGCAACTTTAGTCAACTGCTCGAGTTCTTTACAGGGGTCACTCGCATTCCAGAGTTCAGTGTCGTCATCAGAGAAGAGAACTCGGAACTAATGTTGTTTCAGGTGGTCAGGTAAAACATGCCCGTGCACACTTTCAGTAAGTTCCTTCTTCTTTCCCTTCCGTCGGCGGAGTTGTGTTCGTCATCTCTTTATCTCTGGAAAGTGAAAAGGAAAAATGTGATTGTGCCATGTGCTAACGTTGGTTTCAGCCTATTGGCCTTTGCTTGATCATTGGTTAAACCCCCTGTTTCGAACCATCGGTTATAATCATTCCTTACATTGTACTACCCCCTCCCCTCCCAACCGAAACCCAACGTGGACCCATCATGATTCTTGGTTTCCAAGTGACGAACATGATAAAAGCGGATTCAGAAGATAAGAAACCCAGCACGGATTAAGACACGTTAGCTACTCTCCTAACCACGAATCTCTCTCTAAAATATTTTCTCGTCCGCCTTCTTTTGAAAACGAAAGCAGAGAGACAGACGCACGACGAATGCATGACGTGCATGGGCGGATTCCGACCCATCATCATCATCACTAATTGCTCTCGATATCTCGTTTATGGTCCGATGAGTTGAATCGAATTGAATTGAATCTTTCTGACGTTTGTTTTATTTTTCTTTTTTCTGGGGTCCTTGGTGGTGTGGTGGGGACGATGTGGAATTCGCGTCTCGAGAATGAATTTCGGCTTTCCCCATCCATTCTCCATTATTGAGCTCCTCCTCCCTCGCCCACCAAATTGGACCCACGATCTCGTGTGCCTAACTGTTTCTGGTTTGTCATTTCAAAAGCATATTCGTCGATTTGCATCTCTACGAATTCTGTTTTATATATTATTCTTGGGGAAATTGTTTTGTTTCTAGCATGATGTCCCGCCTGGTTTAGTGGGCAACTTTGAAAAATCTCCATTTGATGGGGTAAGTTTAAAACCACGTTGCGCAACGCCCCTAAATTTAGGATCCACCGAATGGTTAAATGAAGTATAAACAAGGGGGGAAGTACAAAAAAAAGTTTGAAACCTATTGAATTGGTACCGATTGAGTTCTAAATTTTTTAATTGCACCAATTTAATCATAAATATTTTTACAATGATATTAAGGTTGTGTTTGGTTTAATTTAAAAATGGGCTTTGGTGAAATGCAAATATCTTTATTTGAAAGGGCTTTGGGGAAATGCAAATTGGGCATTTGGTAAAAAATTCTTTGGAAAATTATTTTGATATAAAGAGTGTTTGGCAAGTTTTTTTTTATAAAGGGTTTTTGGATTTTATTTCTCTCTTTTATTAAAAATATCAAACTCTTTGCCGACTTTAATAAAGGTAAAAGTGGTTTTGGAACAATGGAAGGTAAAATCGAAAAACTAAAAAGAAATATGATAATGGTTTTGGCCAAATGCTGAAAGCTCAAAACTAGTTCCTATAAGTATTGGGTTTTTAGCTTTCTTAAGATTAGTATTTGATTGAAAACTCTTTGGAGGCTTGCCAAACACACTAGCATTTCCTTAAAGAGCTTTGGAGGCTAAAGTAGTAGCCTTGCTTAATAGTGATTCAACATAGATTCTACATTTTGGAACTCGACCAATTTTGAGTAGCTTTGTGATAATGGAACCAACCAGCAAAAATCCTTGTTAGATTGTCAATATTGTACTAACGGTATTTTTCGAATATACCAAATCAGTATAACTATCCTTATTTTGACACAACAACGCAATTTTAATTAATATGAAAATGAAGTACTCGATAATTTTTTTATTCTTTTCTTGTTGCTTGTTGATGTAGAATCATGCATTTATTATTCAATATTGAATTTCTCCAATTTCTATGAAGTTTCTTTCTCTCCATTTTTAACTCAAAAGACTTTTTGTTTGTATCACAACCAATTGAACGAACCCATATTTAGATAGATATTTTTTGTTGAATGAAGTAAAGTAAAAAAACGAAATCTAATTTCATTCTTAAATCAATTGTAGTGGAATAAGAAATTTATTTCTTCACCTTTTTGCCAATAAATAAGAATTCTCGTGGAAAGTAGCAGGATATTTGAGATTACAATGAACAATAGAATTTCGAATCAAGTGATTCATTTGATAATTCTTGAGTAGACTAATATTAAAATAATAAAATAGTAAGAATTTGAATCCATATAGAACAAAATTTGATGCTCCTATCACACTTGTAGTCTCTGAAGGATGAGAACCAACTATGTAGCATTTACATCGAGAATTCAAGTATTGTATATGTCATTAGTCCAATCATTTGTAGGAACTACCCGTAATAATGAAGAAACCCCCCCCCCTTTTAGAAAAAAGAATAAGAACGAAAAAAAAAAAAAAGTCATTTGGAAAAGCTGAAGCAAACACATTATAATTGAGTCTATTTGGTTAATTTTGATTGGATAATGTTGACATGAACATCATTTGTTCTATGTGGCATAATTAGTATTGATATAAACAAAATTTATTGTTTTTTATTTTTTAAATTTTAAATTTTTTTATTATAGTCTGTGAGAGCCATCAAGCCATCGTTGGTTGCTAGTGAGGGTTGTGGCCTTCGCTCAAGCTTGGCTTACCGCAAGTTAGGGCCACCAAAGCCCTCACCAAAGGTTGTGAGGGTGCCCCTCTCTAAGGTTGTGAGGGCTTGACCCTCATCAGCGAGAGCTTAAGCTTGTCAAGCGATTCAACAAATTCTACCATTGATGCACTTCAAAAATTTACAGGATAAGCCTATAGATGGTGAAAGTCAAATGGTTTTCTTAGGTCCTCTACATCTCAAAACTATAATAAAACCATTTTGATTCTCATTGTCTCTTGGTTTGTCTTGTACATTCTTGCATGAATTCTTGAAGTGCATCAATGATGGATTCCATTGCATCGCTTGACAAGCTCAAGCCCTCATCAGATTGCCTAGGTGATGTTGCGATGTTCTAGATATGTTGTAAGGTCCTTTGCATTTCAACGCCTTACTGCCCATTAACTTGTCTAGTAATTTCTTGAAGCAGATCAATGGTGGACTCTGTCAAATCACTTGACAAGATCGAGCCCTCACTAGTGAGGGTTGAGCCCTCGTGGCCTTAGAGGGGTGCCCTCATGGCCTTTGGCTAGGGCTTGGCAGCCCTCAACTTGCAGTTGGTGATGACTTGGGTGAGAGTTATAAACCTTGCCAGCAGTTGGTACTTTCCCGATAAACAAGTAACCATGTTGTTTGCACAATTTGCCTTTTATTTACTTCAATTAATTTTTAGCATATAAATATAAATTCGTCATTTATTTTCGAACCATCCCTCCACACGTCATCATTACGTATGCAACTATTAAATGAACTTCCTTTAGCCTCTCTCCATCCAATCTAAGACCCTTAAGGTGAATAGGGACCACATGTTTATGAAGAAAACCATGTAACATCCGCAGCCAAATTTAGATACTTTAATTCGGTCGATTTCTTCTTCTTTTTAAATAAATTAATTAGTTCCGTTCGCCTCCATCCGACTGACTATAGGCCCCCCGGCTTTTCGAGAAGAGAAATTTTTTTTTATTCCTGTCGGAACACATCATCAAATGATGGTATGGACAGTGCGCAGTGCGCACTGGTTATACGAAGCATCCATCGATTACGAGAATCGACCGTAATTGATTTTGTTTAAAAATTAAATGCCCATTTTGAAAAATTTGTCAGTCTATTTCTTTGTACTTTTAAATTGTTCTGTTTTCCATGGCTGCTCTGCTCATGCTCATTCCCTTCTCTTTCTCTATAGAGAGAGCAGAGTATGATCACTTTTCTGCTACGGGAGGAAGCGCATGCCTGAGAATTTGGCAGAGGGAAAGTGCACCAGGAGGCCACATGCTGCGTCATCTGACTGTCTGCTTGTCCAAAAAAAAAAATATATATATATATATATATATATAAAAAACTTAAAAAAATGGATAAAAGAATGAATGAATAAATTAAAGAATAATTAGGGAGAAAAAAAAAACAAAAGGAGGAGGAGGAGGAGGAGGAGGAGGAGCAGAGAGGAGGAGGAGAAGGAGTGTCCGGCAATGGCTTTACTTTATCTGACTCTACCCATGTGGTGGTCAGTGGCCCTGCCCCACCACCCCCACCCACTCCTTCTCCCTCTCTCTCTCTCTCTCTCTCCCTTCCATCTCTTCGGTTTCTGGGAAAGTTGCCTCTCTCTCTCTCTCTCCCCTTTCTCTCTCTACGCCTTCTTCTGCTACTGTTTCTCTCTCTACCCAAACAGGGGCCTTCAAAATCCCAAAAAAAGCTTTACCGAAGTTCAGACAGGTCCTTATCCTACGCACCGCCCCCTATTTCAAAGTGGGAATTGCGTATGGATGTGTGGTTTTTTTTGAAGGATTTGATTTGAATTATGCATCTTAGGGTTGACGTTATTAGCATGTCTAGCGAATTGCAATAATGGCACGCTGCAACAGTCCGATGAAATTTACATAGGGTGGCTACTGGGTGGCTACTAAAAATGCGCATATTTAGGATTAAATTTTAGCAATGAAGGATAGAGAGGTAAATTCAAAATATAACTTGAAGAATTATTGTAGGAATGATCCTGAAAAATATAGTCGATAAAAGATGACATTGCAAATAAAAAGCAGTTACTAACAGATGCGCTTGACATATTGATTTGTGTCACTAGATGACACTGTTATATGTAATATAAGGATGAACGTTCGTTTAGGATCAACTTTGAAATTTGGTTGAATCGGCCCTACCCACTTGATTCTAGTTTAGTTCTATCAATCCCATATTTCTAAAATTTGAAACCGACTATTACAATCTAGTTCCAATTTGAGTTGCCGAATTGAATCGTAGGGAGAACTGATCTTGTTTAATAAAGAAGAATAGCCTAGATTAAGAGGGTTTCTTCTTCATACGAAAGAAAAGATGAAGTGAGCTTTGTTGCCTTCTTTACTGAGCCAAGTCCTGCTCACCTCATCACTCGAGGCATGCCTCTCTCGCTTGTCTCTAGCCAGTCCTCCTTGTTCATTCCGCTGCTTGCCTCGCCCATTACAAATCCTGTTGCGGTTGTTAAAACTCAAATCTAACCTCTCTGTGCTCGAACTGGCCTTGTGAGGATAGTTACCAAGTTTCGAATTTTGAATTTACCCATCCTGAAAGCAAAGCCACCATATTTCAATATTAGAGCATAGCCTAGTTTTTCTAACTTGGGTATTGTAACTAAGCCTCAACAATATACCTCAATTTATCTATTCATGTTGTGTATAGTATAAACTAATAAACTAAGGATTAATTAAAAAACAGTAATTACGTAAGCATTTCGCGCACTTCATCAATGAATTAAGCATTATGAATATGGTAAATTCTTACTAAGAGATTATCAAATTACGAATGGTTTGCATGAAAAAAAAACTATCCATACACATGTACCAATTTACTTAAATTTATTTAGGAAAATCAATCCTCAAAATAATCATTTTTAGAAAATATATCTTTTATTTTTTTTTTGAAATAAATGGAGCCAAAATTTTGTCCAATCTTCCTCTCCATTTTTGCGTCATTCGTTCTCTCCACTACAAACTCTTTTTTGGTTTTTATGTTTGTGATTTTTCTAAGTTTCTCTAACCTACTTGTTGAGTGTCTACCTTTCATTAAAATGCAATGATGAAAAGTCTAATTCTAGGTTTTAGACTACAATCAAAGCACCAGTGTGCGTCTCGGACGCAAAGTGCTTTTTAAAGCAAGAAAAATTGCATATGTAGTCACGTGATGCCAAGTGGAGTGGTCTAGAAAAGGGTAGAGGGGAATTATCTATATATATATTTCAATCAAGGCCACTGCGCATTTCACTTTACAATTTTTTGTTCAATAGTCAAAGTGAATTGCAATTGCTGTTTTACCTACCGTTTGATTTTACATGGGGAAAAAAACAAAACGTCAGAAGATGCAATTGTCACACCAGTGAAGCAGATAGTCTTACAGGCATGTTTTTTGCTTTTGCCTCATGGTTATAAAAAAAACAATGCGACAATTGAAGACATTTTTTTCGCCTATTGATTATTTAAATTTCAAAAATCCTGAAAAAATTCTAGGTGGTTTGTTTTCCTCGACAATTTCAAGAAAAAAGTGACAGAAAACTTTAATTATATCAATTGTGACACATTTACTATAAATTCATATTAGTATTTATCCTAGACTCATACCGATGTAATGACATCAAAAACCTTAAATTTGTATCAGTGTAATTTATTTGCCTTAAAATTTCAAGTAAATAGGTTACATGAGTATAATTTTAAGATTTTTGATGTTTCGAATAAATATTTTCCACAAGTATAAATTTAGGGATTAAATTTGGAATAAATATGTGACATAAGTATAAATATGTGATTTTTTGTATCGCAAAAAGAGTCTGGATAAACGTGTCATAATTGATATATTTTATGATTTTTATGGTTTTTTCCAAAAATATCTTTAATTATAGGGAAAACAATGCAAAAAATTATAAACTTTAACTTAATGTTCAATGTAATATTTAAACTTTTAATTTGCTTAACGTGATCTCTGAATTTTAACTTAACTTGTAATGTCGTCTATTTGTCTAATGCGATTTTTGAATTCTTGGTATATTTTGAATTCAGTATTATGAAGTAATTTAAAAAATAACTAAAAAAGTTGGGAAAATTTCTGCTCCTCTTTCTCAAGCCTTAACTTGCGCTCCTCCAGCCGTCGGTTAGCCACAGCGCCTTCTCGAAACCTAAGCTGCGCACCCCCGGCGCACCTAGCCCCGCTCCGCAACCGACCTCTCTTTTTCATCCCCTCGGGACAGTGGCTACACGTGTCGCCGTCGCAACCCGCCACGTCATCCCCGTCCTCTCTTCCCTCCTCCCCCCTTGCTCCTGCTCCGATCTTTTTTATCTCCCTCTCTTTCTACGTTTCTAGGGTTCCTTCCCCCCTCCCTCCCCTCCACCATCTTTCTCTCTCTAGCTTTTCTCTCTCCCCCCCCCCCCCACACAGCACACACGCACACGCCTCGTTCCTTCCTTCCTTGTCGCCTACTCACTCCCGCCGAGTCGCCCAACAGCGACGACTCACCCGACTCGGCCATGGGGTCGATCCCCGATCCGGGCGGCGAGCCGGCCTGCCAGCTGCAGCCGGCGGCGGCGAGCTTCGAGGACTTCCAGAAGCAGACCTCGCTGATGACCAGCTGCACCCTCCTCTGGAAGGAGCTCTCCGACCACTTCTCCTCCCTGGAGCAGAACCTCATGAAGAAGTCGGAGGCCCTGAAGCAGAAGCTCCGGGCGCTGGACGACCAGACCAAGAAAACCCTAACCGTCCTCGACGAGCGCGAGACGACGATCGACGGCAGCGTCGAGATCGTCCTCGAGAAGGTCGAGAAGAGCAAGGAGGCCGCGCTCGGGGCCCTCGAGCGGGGCGGCGGCCGCGACGTCGAGCCGGGCTCGCCGGGGGGCGAGGTCGACGACGGCGAGGGGCTGCTGATGAAGTTGAGGTCCTTCTGCCTGAGGATGGACTCCAAGGAGTTCTGGAGGTTCGTGACCGGGAAGAAGAAGGAGCTGGACCTCATGAGGGAGAAAATGCATCTCGCCCTGGTCGACTGCGTTGATCCGGCGAAGTTCGTGCTGGAGGCGATATCCGAGGTCTTCCCGGTGGACAAGCGGGGAGGGGACAGGGGGAATGACCTGGGCTGGGCTTGCGTCCTGATCCTGGAGTCGCTGATTCCGGTCGTGGTCGATCCGGTGATAGGGAAGTCGAGGGTGCTGGTGACGCCGAGCGTGAAGGAGAGGGCCAAGGACATCGCGGAGACGTGGAAGGCGAGCCTGGAGGAGAGGGGCGGCATCGAGAACGTGAAGACCCCCGACGTGCATACTTTCTTGCAGCATTTGGTGACGTTCGGGATTGTGAAGAAGGCGGATGTGGATTTCTACAGGAAGCTCGTGGTCGGGTCCGCATGGCGCAAGCAGATGCCCAAACTTGCGGTTTCGCTCGGTCTGGGAGACAAAATGCCCGGTATGTTACTGACTTTACTGTGTTTCTTTGTGTCGTTAGCGTGTGGGAATCGTTTGTTTGATACAAGAGTTGGGTTCTTCCGTGCTGCCGCTAATTGTGTCATTTTACTTCTCGAGGGTGTTCACCTGTGCTGATTATTGTTCTTGAATTTGGAAATGAATCTAAGTTTCGCGAACTTCGGTTGTAATTGGCTGAAATCTCCAGGAAAATTCTGCGTAGAACGGAAAGAACTGCAGTGTCTGGGTTGTGCAATATGTGAGGCAAGGATTTTTCGTTCACTTTCGATGGATATTGCGAGTTCAGAGTGGTGGGGAGGGAAGATGGGTTCACATCTTACTATGGGACTTTCCATAGGGATCTGGGTTTTTCCTGGGGAAATGCTGTGGTGATCATGTCTTTTTGAGAGATCTTGTGGTGGTGTAGGACAGTAGTCTAATTTAGTTCCATTACCAGAAGAACTTGGGAGAGGATTTGGTGTACATTAGGTTTGGAAACTAGAATAGAAAGATAAGTTGAAGTTCTACCTAGCCAGTTAAACTAGCTTTTGACATGATATGGGGCTTTTTCTAAGAAGACCAATGAAGTGTGTATCTTCTTTCGATAAAAGACTCCGGCAGTGGATAAATAATGTTTCCCTTGTGCTGGGCTTAGTGTAGATGAAGAAGGCCAATGGTGTTATCTTGTCCCAGAATTTACTACTTCTGACAATTTAGCAACATTCGTTTTTGGAGAAGCCACTAGTACTTGTTGGATTTCTGGTGAGCGCATGCTATTGAATTGACAGTGGGGCAATTAAGCATCTAGTCGCTTATCTTCTGGTTTATTTCTGCTGGCGATATGTTTTTTGATCACTTTATGATGATTTCTTCCCCCAATGAGATGTTCTTTTGACAAGCTGGCTTTCCTAATGATGGGTGATGATGCATTGTCTGAAGATAGCAATGCTTCTCTTTGACCATGATATTTGAATCTCTCCCTCATCTGTCATTATTTATCGGGGATAAAAATATTAGTCGTAAGCCTATCCTGATGTGGAATATGTGGCATCTCAGCTGTTACCTGTGAGATATTTGGGTAATCAAGTGATTAGGTTTTTTCTGATGGATGCCTAAGAGTGATTAGAACTTAATTTTAGCTTTGATGGACTTGTGAGAGTCCTGCAGAGATGTAGGATGTGTTGAAGAGTTATGTAATATGCCTAGTCCTGAACTTGTCAGTTTTTTCCTTCTCTAAAGCAGGTGAATGCTAAGTTTTTTTGTTTCTTGGCTGTTTTAATCTGCAGATATTATCAAGGAACTAATCAGCAGGGGACAGCAGCTAGATGCTGTGCATTTTACTTATGAAGTTGGTCTTGTAGACATGTTCCCCCCTGTACCTCTGTTGAAGGCTTTTCTGAAAGATGCGCGCAAAGCTGCAGCTACTATGTTGGAGGACCCTAACAATGGTGGCCGAGCTGCGGTATTCTTCGTCTTTTGCCTTTTCTCTGCATACTGAAAGGAATTTAAGCACAAGAGGCACCACCAAGTGCATAATTGCTAGAGAAATCATTATGTCTTATGTGTTGTAATCCTTTGTCTTAAATATAGTCTTGCAAGAGTTTCTATCATTTGATGGATTTCCTAGGTATCTCCATCTACTGTACGGATTTGTTTCTTTCACCTTCCGGCTTTCAGTAACTAGAATGACAAAGTGGGTCGTCATTGAATTTACTTCATGGTAATATTGATCTGAAGCATGTTTAGCTTAATACCTTGCTGTGTTCAACACAAGTTATGCATGCGACTTGGCAGTAAAAAAGGTGTCCTCATGCATGCAAGCTCTTTGTCTTGCTTAAGGTTTTTGTCTTTGATTCATCTGCCAAGCAATATGTGTAGAATAAGCTCATTTGGAACCACCTTATTGCTGAGTTTTCTGCCTGATACACCATTACCATCTATATTAAGATGTACTTACTGTAGATGGAATTCGACAGTCACCTGTGGAATGTTGTTTTATTGCAGAACCTGGCTTCACGCAAAGAGCAGTCAGCATTGCGGGCTGTTCTAAAGTGCATTGAGGAGTACAAGCTTGAAGCTCAGTTCCCCCCAGAAAATCTCAAGAAGCGCCTTGAGCAGCTAGAGAAGGTCAAGATCGATAAGAAAAGGCAACCAGCTGCTGTTCCAGCCAACAAAAGAACACGCGCCAACAATGGTGGACCTATGCCTCCAGCCAAAGCTGGTCGTCTGGCCAATGCATACGTCTCCTCTTTCCCTGCAGCTCCTGCATATGTGCGGTCACCCTCACATGGTCAATACCCAGCTGGAGTCCCCACATACCATTCACCACAGCCCATGTATGGTGGCTTGAGTCCGCCGACAAACCCCTATGCCTACTCACCTGAAGCAGCTCCACCACCTCTCTCAGGATCATACCCCGCTCCTCCCATGAACTATCCTCCCTATGGTGGCTATGGAAATGGCGTGGCACCAGCTTATCAGCAGGCTTACTACCGATAGAGAATTGACAAACCCGAAGTTGGTAACCACTGATATGATGACCATAATCTGTTTCAATTCCCACTTGCCTTGTTATTGTAATCACTAACCTTCTCAACGGTAGCAGTATGTGTGTTAATTTCCTTTTCCCATGCTCTTGCCAAAGTCATTGGCAAGAATCTGTATTTCTGATGTTGATCAAAACCGGTAGCCCTAGGTGATTGTGGAAAAGTAATTATGATGGCATCGTGACAGACTTTGGGACTCTTTGAAGGAACTCTATTGATGGTCATAGATAGTAGAAAAAGACTTATTAACATACCCTGCCGCCTGGGTCATCTTCCCCTTACCTGCTGTGCACTTTCTGGTGGGTTTTCCTATGAGGTTTGAACTTGATTTCTTTAATTTGATGTGTGGAGATGGTCCATGTTTTTCTTTATTAGAGTGAGTGATTCTCGCTGGCACTTAGGTAGATTATGGTATCTTGAAACTCGTGGGTCAGAACTGTCTTTGTTTTTCCCCACCAATGGTGGGTGTTTGGTCGGTGAACACTGAACAGAGAAACTTAAATCATGTGTCGTCTAATCGCGTCCTCTGTTAGACAATTCCGTCATTATTGGTGTCGACCTTCTCTCGACCGGATTGGATTTCGATTGAGCCTATCGGGAGCCAGGCATTATTGGTGCCCCTCTCATCACGTCCCATGCTTGATTTTGTTTGCTGCTTCCTCGCAACTGCATTACGTGTTAGACGCTGGCAATAAAATATGTAGTGTGGACACTCTGGAAGGGGAACATAATGCGACTTAGAAAGGACGTCGAGACGATGACACGAGTGGCTCAGGATAAAGAGAAAAACACGAGGAGGATACAGACAGCGTGGGGACAGATTTTGAGCTGTTCGGGTGGTGGATTCTACAGAGACATCGCTATTTGACACCGGGGTGGGGGCTCCAGTTAGGTCAAGTGTGCTACCTCGGATGTGTCAAAAAGTCCGGACTCCTTCACCATGGCAGTTCAAGAATCTAATTATGAGACAGAGGAAGCTGAAGCGAGAAGGCGTTTGGTTCGAGGTTTCTTCTGCGAATTTCGGTTGGCAGGGATAACCTTGCGACTCCAGAATTTCTAGGAACGATGGTGAGACAAGTTTGGGCTGACCAAATCCGATCCTCTGTCGGGTTCGATTAATCGTGCATGCAACCAAATGCTGCTACAAACCCGAGATGGATTCTCCTATCTATTGGGACCACACATTTGAAATACTAAATAAGTGGATGTCATTGGAAAAATGGTTAAAGGAAATAGTTATTGCGTGCTAATGTATTTAGAAGAAGCTAAAGTAGGTTGGCTCAGCTGGTGTGGTTCAAACTCTCCTGATATCACATCGTATCTGTTAATTTCGTTTTCCCATGTTCTTAACAAGTTCGTTGGTAAGGTTATTTTGGCCGGTAGGGTTCAAACTCTCCTAACGACCGAACAATTTTTTTTTCTTTTTTAATTTTCTTTATTCCACCTCGGCTAACATGTCAATTTTTATCGGGTATGAATGCAAAACGCGTGCCACATCAGCGATTGGCGTTGAGCTTTGCAATCACTTGAATATTTTCTCCCGAAACATCATGGGTCACTTTCGGATCGAAGAAAGAGTTGGGCCTCCTTCAAGAATTGCAGAGAGTAGGCTATCCAGAGCGCACTGCCATGAAAACCAGTTTACGTTGACACCGTATAATCCCCCGTACACTTCCAATTTTGATAAATCTTCGAATCTTGTTTTGCTAACAAGGCGCTTCCAAGAACGCTAGAGGTTCTCTCCACCTTATCCATTGATCTCCGCGACAATCGAGTCATTCCATCGATCCGCGAATCAGGAGATAAGGGGATCAACGCCTCATGCACTTGTAAAGCCCCGGCAGTCAGCAGAGTCGGCCCGTCGAGCTGAGCCCACTAACTTCCGTCGCTCTCTGCTGGCGAGGAAACGAACGAGATAGGGTCACCTGCGCATGAGGTGTTCGATGAATTGCTCCACTGAAGATTTTTTTCCAGTTCGTGCGCCGCAGTTAATGGGTGTTTACGCAGAGCTCCTTGTGTAATCATCTTGCTCTTGCGGCTTCAGCGTTTTGTCGGGGCGGTTCTATTTCCACGATCCCGCGACATCTCTCGAGGTACACGATGGCATCTGCTCTCTTGAGAAGAGGCGTCGCGGTAACGTCGGTGGTCAGCTCTCGTTTTCCTCCGAGGGTGGTCAGTATTTGGTCGAGTGCATCTGAAGTTGCTGACAAGGGAATCGAAAAGGGTCGGTCCGAGTTGGTTGATAGTGGGCCTACAACAACTGCTTGCGGTTTGGAGAGAATGCAGCTTTCTCCATTGTTTGCTGAGAGCAGGCCTTCTTTAGATGGTTGTGCCATTGAAGTTGTGGATGACGACCAGTGGCGGGTCTCGGCTGGGTTGGCACAGGCGTGGCAGGGACCGAGGGGGTCGTTGGGAACAGAAAATTTGACCGAAACGACAGATGAGCATGAGGATCATTCTTCATCTGTTGAGGAAGAGGCTGACTTCGATGAGATTGATAACATGCGGATAAGGGGCAATCTCTTTTACAAAATTGACAAGGCATCCAAGGAGTTCGAAGAGTACAGTTTCGAATTCCATAGGAAGAAATCCCCAAAGCGGCGAGAAGATCCAAAGGAAACCAAGAAGAAGGAAGACCGAGGTCTAATCACCAGAAATGAAAAACTTCCCAAAGCTGCAAAGAAGAAGAATGTGCCTTCTCTGCTGGATGGAGCCGAAGTCGATTGCACCTCAAACAAAAAGAAGCTGAGGACTCCGACATTTAATCAACTCACAGGTCCTTACCATGAACCGTTTTGCCTGGATATTTACATTTCGAAGGCCTCCGTTCGTGCATGTATAATTCACAGGGCAACGAGCAAGGTCGTTGCTGTGGCACATTCTATTTCGAAAGACATGAAGTTCGATCTGGCTTCGACTAGAAATGCAGATGCTTGTGCTGCTGTTGGCGAAATTCTGGCTCAGCGAGCGCTGGCTGATGACATTCATGACATAATTTATACGCCAAGGAAAGGGGAGAAATTAGAGGGAAAGCTTATGATTGTGCTTCAGGCCGTTATTGATAATGGGGTTAATGTGAAGGTGAAACTTAAGCAACGGAAAATGAAGAAAGCTGGCCATCACGCCACAAATTTAGAAGTGAAGTCATCAGCTCTCTAATTGCGTGCACATCAGAATGGAATTCTGCTGTGCTGGTGGTGACTGTTTATGGATAGATGCAACTTTTGCTTGTATGATCTAGAGAATGTTGCCCGGCAGTTTAAGGCATCACTTTTCTCCTGGAGATGAGTTTTTGCAGAGAAAGCGAGAGTAATATCTGCTCATTTTTGGCGGATGGACCATTGAACAAGTATGTCCTGTGCAAGCTGTAACAGAAAGAAGTAGAACAAACCTCTTGTACAAGGTTTCTAGTCCTTATGTTGATAGACAAGTTTGTTTCATTAATGACGGATTTTGTCCATAAGCCAAGAAGATTTTTGAGAGAAATTCTTGTCGATCATAACTTGTCTGCCAAATCAATGTATCTATCTCATGACATTTTCATTTTTTTGCAGAGAAGATATCAAATAACTCACGATTCCTGCAAACCCCATTCCAGATAAGCAAGAAATCTCCTCCCTTCTGAATGATTTCATCCCAAAACTCCAACTTTGACTTCCTAAACAAATTCATGTAACTAAGATAAGTACATTCCCTCCACCACCAAGAAGGCAAGGCAACCATATCCCATTTGCAACCACAGGTCGAATTCAAGCATTTCAATGCGCAGGTTAACTTAATCCACTGAAAATTACCTTCCCTGTGTTTACCTAGTGTCACATTAACAATAAGAAGATTCAAACTTGCGTCTCTGCTTGAAACCCCTAGTCCTCAGGGTTCAAATGCTAAGGGAGCCACGATTGCCCATTCAATGTACAATAAAATTTCTCACATTCCAGGATTGAACTAAGACGCTCTCCTGTCATCTCCTCGAATCAGCCACGGCCACATCATGACTGCACTCCTTTTTAGCTATCTTCATCCCTTAACAGTAGTAGAATACCCGACTTCCAGAATTGATTTGCGAAATGATGCGGCGGACTGTTGAATTTGATTCATTTATCAAATGCCTACTCTTGAATCAATCTATCAATTAGCATCGAAATAGCAACATCACTCTTTAGCCACCAATACAGCCATGCAGTCCAAGAATGTCGACCCAGGAATATTCTCAGAACAAGAAGAGTGAAGAACTCTCTATTCGTAATCCCTCGCCATAAAAATTTACCAACACCCCTAATTCCATCATAAGAAAACGAAACATGTTGACACCTTCAGGCACCCAAAAAAAAAAAAAAAAAAACAATTTTCAGTCGTTAGCAGTCGCGAGCTGCAGAGACAAGAGCTCCTCCTCGGGAATAGTCTTGATCGTGCAATCCGACGTCGGGTACGACACGCAGAGGAGCGTGTAGCCGCGCTCCACGACGTCGTCGCTGAGCATGCCTTCGCTCTGGTCGACGGACCCGCTGACGAGCCGGGCCGGGCAGGTCATGCACACGCCGAGCTTGCAGTCGTGGGGGACGGCCAGGCCCGAGTCGATGGCCTTGGACAGGATGGTCTCGTCCGGCTCCACCTCCAGCTCCGTGGCCCGGCCCTCGTGCTCGACCACTACCTTGTGGGCTCTGATGGGGCCGCCCCCGGCGCCGGCGGCTGAGGAGGAGGAGCCACGGCGGCGAGCCGGGCGGAGGGCGGGGCGGGGAGGGGAGAGGAGGGAGGAGGCGGGCGGCGGGCGTTTGAGGAGAGAGAAGGGAGGAGCGAAGTGGAGGAGAGTGGACATGGTTGAGTGCGGTGAGGAAGCGAGAGCGAGTGTCCGCGTGGTTCTTGGGAGGGGGCAGGCAATGTGTGGTGCTCGGGAACTTTGAGAAGATAACGAGCGGGAGAGTTTTCTTTTCTCTTTATTGGCTAATTTTACGATTAGGATGAGTATAGTGGAAGTTCTTAAACTTATAATGAAAAAGTAATTGAGTCATAAAACTCTTAAATTATGCAATCAATTTATAATATTTATAATAAAAGTATAATTGAGTTTTAAAACTTTCAAAAAGTATAAATAATGAAAAATTTAATTTATTAATTTGACAACTCTTAGGATTTGATTGTACTTTTGAAATGTTTAGAATTTAGTTGTATTTTTATTAAATTTTAGATTTTCAATGCATTTGTCCCTTTACAATACTATAGGTGACAAAATCCTTGTCCAACATAAAGGTTCAAGACAAAGTTCACATATAAATACGTTTGGCGCCGCACATCCTATGTTCTGCCCAAGGATAGCAGCTCTTGAATAAATACATTCCAAAGAGGGGAAAAAGAGATTAACACCTTTGGTTGGTCGGATTTTAGAGTCCATCCGTTGTCTTGGCTTTCAATTTTAATTTCAATCCCAATACCGTGCATTAGAATTTAGATTACGCCGAAACCATGACCAAGAATCCTTTGTCTACCTGCAGCACTTCTTAACAGCGACGATCATTGCTGGTTTTTTTTTTTTCCGTTGCCAAAGTGCCGACATAGAGATAATGTCTTACATGAACAATTCGTTCCGGTTTGATTGCTAAAGAAGTGGTGCGGATTGATGCGGCGCTAAGTGTGATGCCGCATTAAACAAAAAACAAGCCCAATATTTTCAGAGAACAAGCGGTGCTGATGTGGTGCTGCATTAGAAAAAAGACCCAATATTTAAAGAAAAAAAGCTACAGATATCTTTCTCGCGCGCTTGAATGAGTAGAAGGATTACAAGTAAACAACCAAGGATTGACGGACAATAAGACATAAGAAAGTCGTGAGCAGTGAAGATCGAGATGGAGTCAAGAAAACAACTATTGAGGACGTGCAGAAATTAATGAGAAAAGGAGAAAATAGTCACAAAGCTTCAATATTTATAAGGGAAAATGACAGAAATGATTTCTGAATTTTAGTCAAATATGCATTTTAATTCTTAAACTTTTAATTTATTCAATGGTCCCTGAACCTTAACTCAATATACAATGTAGTTCTTGGAGTTTTTGTATATATTCAATTTATTCTATAAATTATATGAAAATATTCAATTTAATAGTTCATGGACTAAGTTAAATATGTACCAAAAGTCCATGAATTATATTGAACAAATTATAAGTTCATGGATTATATTGCACATTGGATTAAAGTTCAGGGATGGCATTAAACAAATTAAAAGTAGAGAGATTGTATTGTATATTAGGCCAAAGTTCAGGGATCATTTGTGTCATTATCCCTATACTTCAAATAGAAGAGGACGACACACTCAACTATCCACTTTTGGACAATGATTTTGTGACAACCATCTCCACCTCTTATAAACCAAGACAACTGAGTAATTTCTTTGGTTGTATTTGGCTAGATTTTTGGGGAAAACATTTAGGAAAATACAAATGACTATAGATTAGAGGAGTTTCTCAAAATGAAAATTGTGTTTGGAAGTGTACTTTAAAAGTGCATTGGAAAAAAACCTTCTTTAAAAAGTGTTTGGAAAAATCACACTTTTAAATGACTTTTACAATCTTTTTTTTTTTTCAATAAAAAGAACTCAAACCCTTTATTGACGTTTGATGAAGGGCTTAGGTCATCAACAAGCCAGATCTGGCTTTGCAACTGTCACCTAAGGTTATTGAACCTTCAGTGAGGCTTGTCAGTGACAAATCTAGCTTGCCGATAGTCAAAACTAGCATCACCGATGATGGAGTGCGACGTTGTTGGGGTGAATGCATTTTCAGAATTTCGAAAATCTATCTAGGGAATAGTTTAAAGGAATAAAAATGTTTTAGCATTCGAGAAATGCTAAAAGCCAAAGTTCCTGCAAATATGCCCTGGTCTAAGGGACTTTAGAAGATTTTAAAAATACAATGCATTTCCTAGAGCTCCAAATAAAAAACTACCTGACGTCCCAGTATTTGGTCAAGGGCTTTTATAGGGGAAAAGTACCAAAAAAGTCATAAACTTTTTGCATTGGTATAAATTCAATCATAAACTTTTTTAATTGGATCAATTTAGTTATAAACCTTTTGTATTTAGTACCGATTTAGTTCATCTGGCCATTCTTTACCTAAAAGGCTGATGTGGACTCCAAGTCAGCACCGGCGGGCATTGTTGGTGTTGACATGGATGCCAGAGTGCGAAACTAAGTCGTTTTGCTTTAAATAAAAAAAGAAGAATACTTTTTTGCTCCTAAAACGCAGCATTTCGTTTGCCCCAAAACTGAAGACGCTTTGCCCGTGATCTTTGCCCAAAGCATGCCTAAACCTTATTTTGATCTCCCCCCAAAATTCTTAGCAACTTGTTCAATCTCGTCTTTCTAATTTCTTGAAGTCAAGTCCTTCTTCCACCAATCCCCTTCATTAATCGAGCCCCTTTCGGCTAAGGGCTTCATCCATCACAATCCTAGACTCTCCCATCTTTATGGGTGAAGACCCGATTCGCCCACAACCTAGTTGAGACCCGACTTGTCCATCACAATCCGAAGCGAACACGAGTAGGTGTTGTGGTCCCGGTTTGATTGTTCTATCGACAGCATTGAGCGACAACTCGATGTGATGTCCTGAAGTTAGCGGAGAACGTGAAAAGTATGTTGTCATGCTCCAAACTAAGTGCGTTGTCCTTTTTTATTTTATATAATCAATTTGCCCTGATTTCTCCACGTGCGTCGTCGTTGGTTAGAAGAGAGAAATTGTTCTCGTTTACTGTCAGTACCTGGGTGTAGTAGCGAATATAATACTCAAGTCTGGCCAAAACAATTTCTAATAAAACACGATATGAAGAGAAAGCTTTTGTATCCTCACGTTTAACCAAATTCTTTGAGTGTACAATCATATGGGTGCTGGATTCCTATTTGACGATGCACAATATGAAGAGATAGCCTCTGTTTCCTTGCACTTTTTCCTATTCTTGTACGAGCTTTTTATTACTTGAGGCATGCACAATCATAATTGAGTAATTGAGTGTACATGTATTCAGTTTCTCGATTCATTGAGGGTCTCTTTTGTGGAGTAGCCATAGATTTATTAGTTGGGGCACTTGCAAACCCTACTATCAATTGTGTCATAATGATGATTATTTTACCAAATGAGTAAAGGTTCATGGTGGTTTTGTCAACAAAAGAAAAATAAAGAAAAATGAGTTCATGGTGGTGGCTTTAAGTTATAAGGTTTGATAATAAAGAGAGAGACTGCAATTCCACATATTGTAAAAGTTAGTTTTATAGATCAAGTCCACATTGTCGATTGTACTCTAATTTTTTGGAATCCATTAACACTTTTGCTTTGGAAGTTTTGGTTTTGAATCTTTGAATGTTGATAGAAGTTTTTGATTTTGAATTTTTGGATGTTGATCACCTTTGAATTCAAGTAGGTGATCACTGGTTTTTCTTTTAGAAACATGATGTATAGAGTGCTACACTATGTGTTGCCTTGCTTATAACATACTTTACTTTTTTTTTTTTTGTAGGGTCGAGATGAGCGAAAAATCAGCATGCATCTACTTTTTCCATGGTGGAACTTTATCTCGTTGCCCAATGCTTGAATACGTTGGAGGCAAGTTTGACTTGGTAAAAGTTGATATTAGTTCAACAAGCTACGAAAGATTCATTAGAGACATTGAGAATGGGGTAAATAGTACATTTGAAAAGTTTTATTTTAAGATTCTTGGAAAGTCACTAGAAGAGGGGTTGACATACATATGGAATGAAAATAGAGTAGTCAATTTAGTTTTTAGTTATTTGCATTGGGGGTTAATTGAGGTATATGGGGAAAATTTTACAACCAATGAGGCGGTTGATGGTGATGGTCAAGGTGCCGATGTGGGTGTGGATGAGGTTGCTGATCGAAGGATTGGTGAGGATGCTAGTCAAAGGGTTCGTGAGGGCACTCGTACTAGTGTTGATTTAAGTAATGAGACCATGATTGAGCATGAGAGTGGTTTAGATCCTGATGATTTAGTTGATAAAGATGATTATATCGTGGATGATGATGATGATGATGAGGCAGACTTCCTTGTCGATGTAAAATTCTTGATTGATGATGATGATTATGATAATGAGGAGCTTCTAGAAGCAAGGAGGAACATGACAAAGTTCCATGGGAGGGCCATAAATGATCTCATCACGGGGGAATCATCGATGGGATTGGTGCCATCTCAAGGATTGATGTGAATAATGTTATTGATGCTAAAGCTAGTTATGAAACAGAGTATTATGAAACGGATGGAAATGAGAGTTTGGACTCTAATGAAGGAGAAAAAAGATGATGATTTTACTAGGAAGAGAAGTAGGTTTCCAAAGCATGATCCTAATTGTGCTATGCCCGTGTTTATTGTGTCTATAGTATTTGAAAGTAATAGACAATTCAAAGATGCTCTGATAAAGTATTCAATGGCTGAGTATAGAGAGATACAATTTGTAAAGAATGACAAGAAATTTGACAGAGTAAAATGTGCACATGAAAACTGTCCTCGGAAGATTTCTGGATCTATCGATAGTCGTACTGGATCATTTCATGTAAAGACTTATCATTCAAAACATGCCTATAGTATACGTTTCAAGAATAAAAGGGTGATAGGTTCTTGGTTAGTCAAACATTATATTCCTACAATAAAAGCAATGCCAACTATTAGGACTACTGCTTTGAAGGAGCTTATCAAGGAGCAATTGGGCTTAGATGTGAGTATAATACAATGCAAGAAGGCTAAGTTGTTGGCTTAACAAGTATTGATGGGAAACTATAAGGAGGAATATGCAAAGTTGTGCGATTATGCAAAGGAGCTTAAGGAGAGAAATGTTGAGAGTATTATTACATTAAATGTTGAAAAGTCTGATATGCAATTTAAGGTGTTATTTGAGAGAACATACATATATTTTGCTGCTCGTAAGAAAGGATTTATTGATGGATGTAGGAAGTTGTGGGATTAGATGGTTGCTTTTTGAAAGGAATTTGTCAAGGCCAAATCTTATGTGTTGTTGGAAGAGATGCAAACAATAAGATATTCTCAATTGTTGGGGCGATTATCTGAGTCGAGAGTAGCGACACCTAGACATGGTTCTTGAAAAATTTGATGTATGACCTCAACATTTCAACCTCACATGGACAAGTTGGATCATAATCAATGATAAACAAAAGGTAAGTTTCTTATTTAATTTTTAATTTTTTTTTTCGGTTATGCCACTATAGTCATGCTTGTAATATATGTTTCACATTACAATAATCTTTTGTAGGGCCTTGTACCTGTTGTGGCTCATTTGTTGCCCACAACTGAGCATCAAATGTGTGCGTGATACATCTATCTCAATTGGGGCAATAAGTATAAGGGAATACATATGCAAAGATTGTTTTGGCAGTGTACTAAAAGTAGTTTAATGATAGAGTTTGATGAACAATCTCAAGCATTAAAGAAAATTAGTCCTATTGCATATCATGACTTAGTTCAAACAGAGCCAAAGTACTGGTTTATGGCTTTTTCACCACTGATGTAAAATGTGACATTGTTGATAATAATTTGTGCGAAGTGAAAATGCTAGTACTACCACCTAGATGGGGTAAATAGGTGTTAAAAAAATTAACAATTAAATGCAAAATATATCTTAAGTTACGAGCAAAGTCTATGAATAAGTTACAGTCTGACTAAAAGCGTGCTACCAGACTTCTGAAGAAAATTCAGATTCAAATAGAGATGGTTTAGAATTTTGAGAAGTTTAAAAGAAGATTGCAACAAATAAAGTTGAAAAGAGTTAAGGGAAGAGAAAATTGCACACGGGATTTATAGTGGTTCGGCTTAAATCAATCTTACGTCCACTCTCCCATGTTGATAGCCTTCTGGCTGAAATTCACTAAAGTATCAACAGAGAAGTACAATGTTTCATTTTACCAAAAAAAAAAAAAAGTACAATGTTTCAACTTTCAAGTGCAAACACTTAGTGGAAGATTTCTTTTTCTCTTATTAAGTCACTATTTTTGTGATTTTCTCTCTTGAATACAATTTATAAGCACTGTCGTTGAAGAACAAGTGGTTGGAAATGTTTCAAACTTTGAAATTTCAATTTTCACGCACTATCTTAAATGGATTAAATGATCTCATTAAATACTCCTCTATGCCTTACTAGCCGTTGGCATTCTCTAAAGGAATTTCTTCCAATCAATCCGTTGGATAGAATCGATTAAAATAAATCTTGTACTTGTTTGAAGATTGAGATGAAAATTTGTTGATTCTGGATTGCTCATACAATTAGAATCTAGGTTTCCATAAGTAGATGCTTCCAAAAAAGAAACTTGTTTTCAAGATTGATTTCATCAATTTGTGATTGATTCCATCAATGTATTTGTAAATGGTAAGTGAGATTCTTCACCAGAAAGCTAGATATTAAAGATAAAATCTTTATAACATTCATACTAAATTCTCATAGTAAGATCAATAATCCCGAGTTTGATTATGTCTTCATTTTGGACTTGGTCTCAGTTTAAATTACGTTAGAGTGGGAAAGACTTTTGGAATGAATAGACTTTGACAAGAGTCTTGCAATATGACTTTAGAAGTTTACTATTCTTTAGAATAAGAACAAGAAAGTTTTTCAACTTCAAAACCTATTAGGAGTTTTCTCAACACGAAGCATTCAATGGAAGAATTATACATGTTAGGTGTAAGTTCATTTACAGTATGTTGGAGAAAAATCGGAATAATGATAATGACAAGGATGTATACACAAAGGATGCATGTGCTAGATGGATAAATGATTGTGGTCCAAGAATTGTAAGAAAGTTAGAAAATAGAGCTGGTGTAACATATTGCCAAGTGATTTGGAATGGTGAGACTGAATATGAGGTAATGGATAAATGTGAGAAATATGTGGTGGGTGTGTTTAAGAGAGATTGTTTTTGTCAAAGATGGTAGCTTACTAGTATCCCTTGTCCCCATGCCATTTCGGCTTTAAATCATAGGCAAGATGATGCATATGATTATGTTGATGAATGTTCTAAGAAGGCTAAGTTTTTAGCTACATATAAAAACATGATGATGCTAATTTGAGGGCAGAAATTTTGGAAACAAACTCATAGGGAGCCACCTGAACCACTTCTAGCCAGAGTGAAACCCGGTAGATGTAAATTGAAAAGATCGAGGGAGGAAGGTGAGGTGGCAATTGGAACTAGAATGTTGAAAATCAGAATGAAAATGACTTGTCAAACTTGCTTGAAGATGAGACACGACAGTTTGACATTCCAGCTAAGAAGATTGGATCTACATCATCATAAACATGATTTTCAAGGCAAAACATTTAGGTTAATACTTCCATTTTCATTGTGTTATGCTTGTTTCATCAATAAAACGATAAATGAATATACTTTTTATAGGTACAAAGACGTATAGGTAAGGTGGCAAGTGGTAGTTGTGCGTGGCCCTACCGGTGTGAATCCTATTGTCAAAGGCGCAAAAGCCAAAAGTTGCTCAAAGAGGCAGAAGTAACAAGATGTGGGGGTGGATTTAATAGTGATATGTTCTAACTATAACTTTTTGTGAAGATAGGTTAAGTGAATTTTTTTTCTCTTAATGTAACTTTTTGATCTGCACACTTTTGGTTCTTGCTTTCAGCCTATTGAAGACAAAAGATGCCCATTTGCACTATCTTCTAGACTTGATTGAGTTTAACTAAGACATTAATACTTCAAAGTAGCAAATATTCGCATGTTGATGCCATGAATTGTTAATGAATATCATGTTTGTAGTGTTAGTTGCTACAGAGGCATGTCTCATAGACAATCATGTAGTGCTTATTATTAATAAAGTTGGGATGCTTTTAGACAACCCTAAGCATTGAGTCATTTTTTTCTCTTGTTGTTTTATGTTTCCCATTAACAAATTGTTCTTCTATCCATCTCGTATTTGGCTACCGACCTATCCCCAATTATATGCTCTCCATGTACCGAAGGCCTTTGTAGTTTATATGATAGGGTCAAATTGCATCTTTTCATATCAAAACTAAGCTTAAGCAAGCTTATTAAGTTGGTTTAAGCTTAGTTTCAATGTCTTGTATGAGTCATAAGCAACCTATTTGGTGGTTGTAATGTCTATTTCTTTAGAAGTGCATCTCTTCAGGCTTGTTTCAATTTTAGTGTCTTGTTGTTTGACACGTTCATATATCTATCCAATTGTCTTGTTTCAATATATTTGTTGTTAGTTATGGGCATGAGTTTTGCATAGGTTTTTTTTTTTTTTCCTTTGTACTTCCTTAATAACCATACAATAACTTGGATAATGATGTCCCACATGTAACATGTTGTTTGAACCTTTAATAAGAAATTGTATTCTTTTTACTCTTTGATAGCCATTTGGACGTAAGATTGTGCATATTTTGTTTGCTTGTTTATTGTGTTGTGGTTATTTGTTCATGAAGTAGTGAGATTGTATTGCTTTTTTCTTCATATCATACTTCATTAGTCATAAAGTAGGTCGTGAGATCAAGAACAATATGTCTTTGGTGTTGAGATTGAGAAACAAATTGCATATGACACAAGAGGGTGCAAACTACTTTCACTTTGTTCATATTCATACTCCAACATGTGAACAAATATAAAATATATTGCAAAAATGTACTAAAATAGATTATATAACAAGATCAACATTAACACACCCTACGGCAAGCTCAGTACATCATTTATCTTTGAATTTCCAAATAATATGTTTCCTAGAATTACTATAAAGACCCACAGCACAATCAACATGGTCTTCAATGTCAAATTTTGTTTTTTTAACTTTGTTGTATCTTGTTTGACATGTTTTAGTTGTGCTTTGAGAGCTCTAATTTTTAGCATCTATTGAATTGCCATCATCCTCATTAGGGGTTGATACTTGATTTTCTTCGATATTGCTCTGGTGAAATTTTGTTGACACACTTTTGTTAATTGAAACATTTCTGCATCAACCCAAATAAAAAAAACCGCAACTTTTCCTGATTTTGTATTTCGGGCAATCGTGATATCTTCTTCCTTGATTCTCCTTTGTCTTTGTTGTTTGTAAAGGACATTTGAGGCCACTATAGCAAAACATGAATGTATCACTATTGATTAGAGGGACCGATGTCCTTGATTGTGACGAATTCATCGATGTCTTCATCAATTGTGATGATTGTAGAGTAATTGTTGTTTATGCTTTTAGAATCAACACTAGAGCATTTCTAACCTATAAAGAAGTTGAACAACAACACCTCAACATATGTCTACATGGCCTAACCTCAATAGCAACAACAGAACTCATTCCATCTTGAAATCAGTCTCAACAACAGGTTATTAGGTCCTAAATACACCTCATAATGTGACCTACAATTCTTGGCTCTATTAGGATGCAACAAGCTTTACCAAAAGAAAACGCAAATAAGAACTCCAAAAATTTGTTTCATGCTTCAAAGACAAATGCTAAACATACTACATCAAAGTATATATATTCATGCTTGGCCAAAACCAACATCAATTTTCCTTCCAAATTGTACACATGATATGGATCTCGATTTCCCAAAAACTAAGCAAACATCAGCATCGACTACAAAGTTTAGGCAAATGGGATTTCGACTCCAATTAAGCCAACAGCCCTTTATGAGCACATACATACATAGATAAGATAAATTTTTATAAAGCAAGAATCAAATGGTAAATCTACTCAAGTTTTAGCATTTAGTACCCTCCCTCCCCCCAAACAGGCTTTCTCTATCTCAAGATAAACCAATTATCTCATATGCTATTGATGAACATCACGGGAAGACCATATGACAGTTGAAAAATTTCATTGCACTGCACGCACTCCCCAACATCAATAGCAGAATATCTTAACAAGCAAAAAGAGTAGTAGTAGCCAAAAACAATATTCCGAGCACCACACGATGTCCGCAAAACATCAAACAAAATCGAAAACTAACCCACATTTAGATGAGTTCATTAAACCAAATGAGCAAAAACTCAATGCATTGAACACACTCCCCAACATCAACAACAACATATCTTAAAAAGCAAAACAAGCATAAACAATAGTAAAAATAAAAAAATTATGGACACCATGCGATGTTGTCCAAAAACATCAAAGAAATTGAAAACTAACTCACATATAGATGAGTTGGTTAAACCAAACAAGTCAATGCACTGAACACACTCCCCAACATCAACAACATTGTATCTTTACAAGCAAAACAAACATAAATAGTAGCCAAAAATGAAAGAAAAAAATCTAGGCATCACACGACGTTGTCTGCAGAACATCAAATGACATCGAGAAATAACTCATATTTAGACGAGTTGGTTAAACCAAATGAGTATAAGAAAGAGCATAGATAGAGAGAACTAACAATTTTTGGCCATCATCAATCTCAAGCTTCTTTTGGTGGCTAGTGGTAGGGTTGGCGATTAAGAACTGCAAAAGCACACAAGCAAACCACAAACGATTGAGTAAAACTCTAAGGTATTCTTCGATTAGAGAGCGTGGCCATAGAGAAAAGATCGAACCTTTGTTTTGGCTCAAAGGCAAAGGCATAGAGGTGGAGGGAGGTGAGGTGAAGGAGCAACCATTGCTGAGGGAGGGAGGGATGATTGATTTGGGGCAAATGAAACGAGGCATTTTAGGAGCAAAAAAGTCTTTTTTTTTTCTTTTTATTTAAAGCAAAGTGACATAGTTTCACACTCTGGCATCCATGTCAGCATCGGTCTGCGCTGACTTGGAGTCCACATCAGCCTTTTTCTGTAAAGAATGGCCAAACGAACTAAATCAGTACCAAATGCAAAAGGTTTATGACTAAATTGGTTTATTTGAAAAGTTTAGGACTAAATTGTACTTTTCCCCCTTTATAGGCCCAAAAGCCTTTGGATTAGCTAGTCCCAAACGTAGTTTATTCTAATTCCTTGAAAATTCTTGCTTAGTGCCTAATGTGATTTGTTGGCAGAAAAGCACATATACCTAAATGAACTTAAATATCAAAATACAGCCAACCCCGGTATGGAAAATTATTACTAATTAAAACATACTAGTATCATTAGAAAGATCTATTAATTTCAAAAAAAGGAAAAAAAAAACTTAAATGTCATTTCCAAGTGTAATGGAAATATCGCTATGCATGTAAATTTGATTCTTCGCCTTTAAGTCAAGTTGTCCTCGAAAAGACCTCATTCAAGGTACTGGAAAATTTTCAAAGCTTACGACATAATGACAAGAACAACTATGCATATAACAAGATTATAATATTGTTAGATAAGATTATAATCTATTTAGTTTCATATGATTAAGAAGGAGAATTATTAAGAAAGTCCTAAACTTATTGTAATTGTGCCAATTTAATCATAAATCTTTTGAATTGTGCTAATTCAGTTCATTCGGTCAATTTTGACTAGCCAATGCTGGCCTTTCGACCAATGCTAACATGGAATAACATTTACTAATATTTTATTTTATTTTTTCATTTTTCTTATTTTCTTTTTCTTTGTTGTTTTCCTTTTTTCCCCTATAGTAGCCGGCGCCCTTGCTTGACCTTGCCTAGATTTGGGTGAGGCTTAGGGGTTGTGAGTGAAGCTGCTTCGCCTAGATCTGAGCAAGGCTAGACAAGGGCCACGACCCTTGCCGACCATTATGGGGAAAAAAAGGAAGAGAACGAAGAAAAGAAAAAAATAAACATTTGAAAAATATATATATTATTAAAAATTGTCCACGTGAGCATTAATCGAATGGCTGGTGTCGATTGACGTCCACATCAGTCCCAACCAGCCAAAATTGGTAAATTGCGAAACGTTTATGATTGAATTGACTAAAAAATGTTTAGAACCGAATTGACATAATTGCAATAAGTTTAGAACCTCTTTGATAATTTTTCCAGTTAAGAAGTCAATGTTTAATTAAGCATTTTTTCCTGAAAATAAAATGTTTGCTACAACCGAAGATGAATTAAAGAAAGTTTGTCGATGCAGGAGATAATGAAATACATTCCGTATCTTTTTCCTTCTATTTTGGGGCTGTGTCCACCATTTAAGCATGGCATCTTATGAATATCTTATTGCTTAATGGTATCATCTCGTAATTTTTTTAAAATAAAAAAATTGCAGTTCAATTTTTCGTTACTTGCTCAAGAACCATGATTCTTTTGCTCTTCCGGCGGCCTATCTCTTGCAATTTGAAATGTGTCGATAAAATACACCATTATAAAATTGAGAGAACGGTATCGTTATGCTATCACGAATCTTTCATACATAATGTATATTTGACCACATTATGTCATGAATAACTGAAGAACAAGCACATAGGCACCCTTGATAATTTCATCTAGCAAAATTACAATAATCATGCTTTGATCATTTCTAGATTGCACATACTGTTATGAAACAGTAACCATTTAAATACATATTGATATTTTCAATAATATGGAAAACAACACTGAAGTGTATTTTCCCCATTTTCGAAATTTATTAGATCTTTCTAATGATACTAATGAGTTTGTTTAGTGGTAATTTTTTTCCCAAATGGTGACTAACTATATTTGGTGATCCGATTTCTTGTGCATATTTCATTGCTCAAAAAATACATGAGAAGTACTAGGATGAACGGTTCTAGATTTTGTACAGGTTTTACTTGGAACCTAGAACCTACCTATTGGAACAAGTTCTGCATTTTTTGAAACCTGAAACCCACACTTCATACCCTATAACCTCGAACTTACATCGTCATAGGTTTTAGGATCGGTTTTAGTATTTATCCAGGTTCCACTTATATTATTAATTGAATGATTATAATGAATTAAAACTTTTAATGACCATTGCTTTGCGCTACAATTCACTAACCATAAAGACACATGAAAATTATGAGCATTAATAAAGTAAAAGTATTAGTAATAAAATGGAAGCTCATACCATTGCTTTTAGATTATACATTCATCATCAAATGGTATAGAATATCACAAGATCACGCAAAGACATAAACTAAGAAAAACATTAAAACTTGTTCCATAGGTTATAGGTTCTTCCAACTAAGAACTTAGAACCTACTTGTCAAAATAAGTTCATCATTTTTTGGAACATGAAACTTACCTTACATACCTTAGAATCTAGAATCTACAATTTCCCACCGGTCCAGAGGTTCTACCCTAGAACCATGCTCATCTCTAAGAAGTACATAGATTTCATGACAAAACATATTCAAAATGGAGTAAAGTCCAAAATATTGCAAAATGAGCCAAATCCATAAAATAAGGAGGATTAAGGAGCACCAAATAGGTTTAAACATACATTCGTTTCACAAATATGGATTCGTCAAGTAAAATAATTAGCAACAATTATTGGATCTCATATCTTTGTCAATAATAACCACATGTTGAAAATTCCTTCTTTGAAAATTGCAACATTGCCAGTTGACGGTTTGTGCCTAGATTCGGTTTCTTCTAGACCATCACTGTATCGAAACAACCAAAACAGGTTGAATAAACACAGATTTAACTAGTGGAAGAGCAAATCTTTGTGATTCAGTAAGACACCAAAGATTCCACAATCACCATTAAAGTGAGATGTAGAGAACTTGTTGTTTCGACTCCCCTAAAGCATATTTATTAAACTCCCATGTCTAGATCGAGAGATGATAACTCTCATATTAAGAGTTAGATTAGGAGAGTTCAAAATCTCATTTAAAATTAAATCGGAGAAAATAGCTCCCAAATCTAAATTAGGAGCAAAGAAAATATAAAAAAGAGAGCAATAAAGTAGAAACAAAATCAACAAGAGAGGGAGGGGAGGGTGAGATTAGCTCAAATCCTCTTTCATGGCTAATGATTGAAGAAGATGATGGAGAGAGAAGAGAGAGAATGAAGAGAATTGAGAGAGAAAAAGAGAAGGACAGAAAAAAAGAAGAGAAAAGAAGGGAAAGAAATTGATTTTTAAGGAGTCCAACTTTGAAGAATTTGCTTTCTGTGGGCAAATCCCGCAACCGAACACTAAGCAAGTCCCAATGTCTTAATTATTAAATGATGTGGCAATAAACTTCCACTATTCTCTCTCGACATGAAGAGCTTTCTCTCTCGACATGCAGAGTCCGAATTTGGGTATCCCCCTTTATCTGTGGTAAACCCAGATATCATCTTACACAACCAGCCTTCATTGATCTAATCGGCCCTAATTGTACCGATTTCTCTCACTCCTCTGTTATTCTACCTTCCTCTATAACCAAACCCGAACCCTGTTTTCAGCGATTCCTATCAATATCGTTTACATCTGCGGAGGAAGTCCCTGCTGGTCGGCACTGTTTCCATCGCCAAGGCCAATTGAAGCTCGCAATCAACTTTTCTTCTATGGCTGAGGTTCGATATCCACCATCTCAGCACGGATGGGTTGCATGCATGATCTAAGGTGCTTCCTGTCCATCCTTCCTCCTCGGTTTCTGTCTGTTCTCTATAAGCTTGCTGCTATTGGTCCGATGGTATGGGTTTTCTTCCGATTATGGCATAGCAACAGCTCTTTAGACTTCGTTCAACTCCCTCATCTACGACGTATGGCTTCGGAAAGTCATGAAGAATCGCTCCGCTTGATCGCTTTGTGCCAAAGACTTGGCCGGTTATGTTCTCGCACATGAAATAGAAGTATGGGAGGAGGAACCAACACCAGCAATTTTGGCGAATGTAGGCTAACTTTAGTTGGCAAAGTACTAACACAAACCTCTTGTTCATTTCCTGTCATTACAAAGTACTTTAAAACGTATATGGAAAATAGACAATGTAGATTTTGCTCAACGTGAAGGAGGCTTATATTTGGCTAAATTTCGATCTGAAAGTGAGAAGCAACGAGTCTTGGATGGTGGTCCTTGGCTTTTTTCTGGTAACTTAGTCTGGTTCAAGCCTTGGGTCCCTCACACGCCCTTACTATGTTATGACTTTACCTGTTGCGCTTTTTGGGTACAAGTCATTGGTCTACCCTTGGAATGGACTATGGAGCCGATGCTAAGGAAGGCCGTTCATCAGCTTGGCAGGGTATTAGAAGTCCGAGTGGATTTTAAAGAAGGCTCGGCTTTAAGGGCAGGGAGGGTTAGAGTGGAGATCAAGTTGGATGAACCTCTCAAAAGTGGCAAACTAGTGAGGATTGAAGGGAGGATGTTATGGCTAGACTTTCGCTATGAAAGGCTATCTTATTATTGCTACTCATGTGGCAAAATTGGCCATTATGCTACATATTGTGCAGAGTATCCTTTTGATGAAGCCAAAATGGATGGGAAAGAGAAGATGGCGTTTGGTCCTTGGCTAAGAGCGGAAGTTCGCCAATCTAGCCCTTATTGGAATGCATTCTATAACCCCCACTCCATCAATCAGGAACAGAATGAAGAGACTATACCTGAGACACCTCCAGCTTTATTGCCGCCTGCTCCCCTCTTGCCCACTGCATCTACTGGAATTGTAGTTCACATGGACCCACCTGTGCAGCCTCATACTAACTCAACTACGACAGCAGGGTCACCACAGCATTCACTTCATAAGAGAGGTCCCACCATTACCACAGCTCTGATCCCTGCACAAGACAAACAGAAAGCTCCGATCAGCAATCTCATGGAGGATCCTCCACTGAAACAAAAGCAAGCTACTAGACTAATTCCTAGGGTGGCACCAGCGAAGAAACATAAAAGATATGCCCCATATGAACTGAAAACTGTCCTTCTCGACAACTTTGATGATGCTAATTTAATGGAAACACCGGTAGTTGACGCCTCACAAGAGAATCAATGGGCTTTAGTGGCTGGCCCCAAACAGCCACCGCCTTACAAATGAAGATGGTTTGCTGGAACTGTCAGGGTTTGGGCAATCCCCGACAGTTCAAGCTTTAAAGGCCTTGACGGCCAAAGAAAAGCCTGATTTTTTTTCCTCATGGAGACTAAAAACCGAGTTAGTTCTTCGGCGTGTACAAAGACGCTTACGTTTCAGTCACTTGTTTGTGAAAAATCCTAGTGGTTTGGCAGGAGGTATGTCAGTTTTTTGGAATGACAATGTGTCCGTAGACATCGTGAGTTCCTCGGCGGACTTTTTTGATATGATCTGTCGGGATGTACAGGAAGATAAGCTTATGAGGTTCACCTGTCTCCATGCCCCATCATCCTACCAGCATAGACAGATGCTATGGGATCAGCTACGCTCCATCAGCACACTTAACAATCTCCCCTGGATCTGCGCCGGGGACTTCAATGAGATCCTATATGCTTGGGAGAAAGTAGGCGGGCGATCCCCAGATAGGTATAGACTTCAATCCTTTCGGGATGTCATCAATGACTGTACTTTTATGGAGATTGCAAGTAAGGGATGCAAGTTCACGTGGTCAAATAATCGAGAGGGTCCAGATCAGATTAAGGAAAGGTTGGATCGTGTATTGTGCACACCGGAGTGGCGTCTCCTATACCCTCACGCCCAAGTCTTTGCGTTGCCTCCCCTGGGTTCTGATCATAGCCCCATTATCATCTCCACATCACCATCTTATCCGAGGGGCCAACGTAATTTTGTCTTTGAGGCTTATTGGAACAATGACCCGGAGTGTCGCGAGCTCATTGCTAATACCTGGAATTCAGCCGACTTGCGCAGCTCCAATTTACTACGCAAACTCAGGATTGTCTCTTACCGGCTACAAAAATGGAGTAGATCCAAGTTTGACAATGTTCAGTTTGACAACAACAGCTCCAATCGATAATTAATAAGCCTTATAGCTCCAATACTGATGCTGAAGAAATTGCCTCTCTACGTGAGAAAATCAGAACCCTTTGGCAGCAGGAAGAACAATTTTGGGCTATGCGCTCCCGAGTCAACTGGCTACAGTGGGGTGATAAAAATAGCAAGTTTTTTCATGCCACCACCGTACAACGGAGACAACGTAATAGAATCGGAATGTTAAAGGATGAAAATCTCAACTGGGTAAGAGAACTCCCGATTCTAAAGGAGATGACACTTGATTTTTTCTGCCGATTATACACTTCAGTGGGTTCCCGTGCTTATAGTCCGATACTTGCTCAATGTCGAGCCCTAGTAACTGACGAGATGAATGCCCAGTTAACTGCTGAGGTCACAATGGAGGAGGTCAGAGTTGCAACGTTCCAATTGGGTGCGACTAAGGCTCCAGGTCCCGATGGTCTCAATGGACTTTTTTATCAGACACATTGGGATATCATTCAACATGACATTTTCAGGTTAGTTCAGGACTTCTTTACTTCAGGGGTTATGCCTGCTGAGCTTAACAAAACAGTACTTGTTCTAATTCCTAAGATCAACCACCCTGAAAGTCTAGATCAGTTTAGACCGATAAGCCTCTGCAACTTTGTATATAAGATTATCTCTAAGGTATTGGCAAATCGTCTGAAACCTTGGCTAAGCGATCTCATATCAGTAGAGCAAGCTGCTTTTGTGAGTGGGCGTCAGATTCAGGATAATGTGTTAATTGTCCAGGAGCTTATTCATCACTTTAAGACAAGGAAAAGGAAGCGGAACTTTAATGCGTTACTCAAATTAGATATGCAGAAGGCTTATGACAAAGTTGAATGGGATTTCTTATTGGACTATCTCCTTACTTTGGGTTTTCACCCCTCATGGGTTAGACTGGTGATGCAATGCATTACTACTACTTCCTTCAGTGTTCGATTTAATGGGGAACACCTGACATATTTTCGACCATCGAGGGGGCTACGACAGGGCGACCCGCTATCGCCTTACATCTTCATTCTAGTGACAAATCTATTATCCACCCTTATGCATCAAGCCATCAATATGGGCAACCTCCGTGGTATTCAACTAAACAGGTTCTGTCCTACACTTTCCCATCTTTTCTTTGCTGATGATTCCGTGTTTTTCCTCAGAGGTACACTTACTGAATGTCAAAATCTGGCCAACCTGTTGAATCAGTATTGTCTAGCAACTGGCCAAGTCATTAATAGAAATAAATCTGGAATGTTTTTTCCGAAATTCTGCCCCTTTAGTCTTCAGCATAATCTTGCGGCTGAGTTTCGAGTACCAGTCTTGCTGAAATACAGAAAATACTTAGGTATGCCTTCTGATTGGGGAAGATCTAAACACGACATGTTTGGTTGGATATTAGGGAAGGTAAATGCAAAACTTGAGGGTTGGAAAGAGCTTTTATTGTCGAAGGGGGGAAAAGAGATCCTACTCAAGTCAGTTATACAGGCTATTCCGCACTACGCTATGTCAATGTTTAAGCTTCCTATATCCTTATGTCGCAAAATTGAACAGAAGATCTCCAATTTTTGGTGGCGGAATACTACAAGAAAGACTGGTGTTCATTGGCAAAACTGGGAATTACTAAAAACCAGTAAGCTGAATGGTGGATTAGGTTTTCGTGATTTGATTGCTTTTAATGAAGCCCTGCTTGGTAAGCAGGCTTGGCGCCTTCTACAACAACCTCAACTGTTATGGTGTAGGCTGTTCAAGGGTCTTTATTTCCAAACCAAGGAATTTTTGTTTGCTGAGAATGGTACAAGACCCTCTTGGGGCTGGCGCAGTCTTATCTGTGGAAGGGATGCCATCTTACCTAAGGTAAGATGGTCGGTGGGGGATGGCAGAAATATTCATATACGCAATCACCGCTGGCTACCAATCGGCACCATTGGCGGTCCACCTAGAAGACACGAACCAGAGTTGGTGGGAAGTCTTATTGACCAAGTACACCACACCTGGAATGCTCCTCTTATTTCAGAACTATTTGATAGCAGCACTATGACTGAAATTCTTAAAATCCCAATCAGACCATTACATGCCAATGATCAATTAATCTGGACAGCCACCAAGAATGGACAAAGTATACGTGAAAAGCAATTATCGATTCTAGCAAGCAGCAAAACGAAGGTAGACACCACCAAGCATCAACGTCATATCAACCACCCACCATTCTTTGGCGTAAACTTTGGACACTTAACACGGCTCCGAAGATCCGTCACCTCCGTGGGCGGCATGTCACAACGCTCTTCCTACCAAAGCTCAGCTCTACTCTCGGCATATTACCCCTGATCCCATATGTGAAATTTGCAAACAGAACTTACCTGAAACGGTGGAGCACTTATTTTTCTTTTGTTCATGGACAACCGGGATCTGGAATCACTCGCAGCTCAACATCACAATCTCTCCTCAGACTATTACTCGCCTAGATGCGTGGATCACAGCAAGAGCAATAGAGTCGAAAGCCGTACCTAGTTTGCAACAGATCGCCCATGTTCTGTGGAAGATTTGGTGCTCCCGTAACAACTTTATCTTCCGCCGCATTTGTCCCGACCCGGTGCGTGCTGTTACTGATGCTCTAACACAGGCGAGAATCCAGACCCTTTCCTCCCAACACGACCAGCGAACTAATCATTCCCAAACAGGGACTTCTCCGCACACCCGTCACCACAAATCTGACACCTCCACAACGTGGAGTCCTCAAATGTAACATAGATGCATCCCACTTTCCAGGTACTTCTCATGGCACTATGGCCTCGTATCGCGAAATCACCAAGGAATTCTTACCGATGTCTATACACAAGAAATCACAGCGGCTTCAGCATTTCAGGCGAGGTTCGGTCCACTTACCTCGCTGCAACGTCCGCTGCATCGGGGGAATCAACAAGGAGAACATCATTATAGAGAGCGACTGCTTGGCCTTGATTGACATCCTTCAACAGAAACGAACGCCGCCGTGGGAAGAACGAGTCCTCTTTGCAGAAATCGACAGCCTCCTCTCTCAGTGCCCTAATTTGCGTCTTCAGCATTGCCGAAGAGAGGCAAACGGAGTTGCTGATTGGGCCGCCAAAGCCCATGGGCGATCTGAATTGGCCCACAATTGGAATATATTTCCTCCCTTTACGTTGCAAAGTCTGGTAGCTGCCGAGGCTATAGCCTCTGGATGTAATATGCGTTTCCCATGTACTGCTACCTTCCAGTAATGAAATACCTCTGTTTCTGACCAAAAAAAAAAAAAAAAAAAAAAAGTCCCAATGTCTTGAAGTAAAAAATTAATAAAGAGCAAACTCCTTTGTTAGTTGGCTTTGAGCGACTCATATCAATAATGTAATTGAGTTGCGTGATCTAGTTCAATCACGTGTAGAGTTATAACTTGAATTGTTTTGCAAAATTTTGTTTGATAACACTTTTGTGAATATAATTTGCTGTCACTACTTTTAATTGTGGTGGTGCAATTAGAGAAAATACCAGATACCTTGACTGCCACAAGAGATTTTTCGCAAATCCACTCACTGATTGCGAGGTGTGCAAACTTAAGCCGATTCAATCCATTTTTTATTTAAGATGTAAATATTAAGTGAAACCCAATTTACATGATAAAGTCACGTAAACTGAACCCAGCACAGTCCACGGATGGTTCTCACTTTTTGCTAAAGAAAAAAGAAAACGAAAGAGCGAGTTTCTTTTTCTCTTTCCTGTCTGTCTGCTTTTCCTCTCCATCTTTGCTTCCCTTTATTCTCTTTTTCTCTCCTTTTAGTTTCTCTCTCTTCTCTCACCTTTCTTATCTCCGTTTGTGGGGTCGGTCTATATAACTTCGTGCAAAGTAGGTCAAGACCAAAAGTAGGATATGTATCGTGCAGAGAGAGAGAGAGAGAGAAGAAACGAAAAAGATATTTAAAATCTTGTTCTTGGTTTACGATTGAAGTTAGACGGTGGGCATAATCGTGTACTGTGTTGGTCCGGTCCAATCAATTTTGTGAAGAATGGATCTCATTCGATAACGTCTTAAATGAGAAAATGAAATGAATTGGCCTGCACCAACTTACGGCAATCGATGATTGGTATGTGTGATCCCCACGAGGCACTCTAGGAGAGCAGAATCGTGCATTTAATCAGGGGGAAGAGACACCGCAGAAGAGTTCGACAGGCCATTGTCTAACTTTGGAGAGGACGATATTCAAGTTTCCGAGTTCTAAGATGGATGGTGATCAAATCTGGGAGCAGAGAAGGGCCAGATTGAATGCACCGAAGTCGGTATTTAAAAGAACACAACTTCAACCCGAATCCAAATACCGCGTGCATCTGCTGCTATGCGCTGCCGTGAAGGAAGGCGACGTCGACGAGTTCATGGACGCCCTCGAAAAGAATTCTGTCGAAGAGAGGGTAACTTTGTCTGACATTATTGACATACGGGGTCCTTCTGGGAACTCGTTGCTCCACGTCGCAGCAGGTATCTGGAAACCGGACATTCTCCAAGCCCTCATCGAGGTCCGACCCGGCAAGAAGCTTGCTGCCAATGCGAACTACCGAGGGGACACTGTGCTACACATCGCCTCAAGGGCCGGCAGGATCCGCACGGCTGAGCTCCTCCTCGGCTGCGGTGGTGTTGTGGACAAGGCGAACGACATGGGGAACACGATGTTGCATGAGGCCGTGAAGAGTCGTCACTACGAGTTGACCCATCTGCTCTTGAGTCGAGGCTCAAGATCGGTGTATCAGGAGAACAAGGAGGGCAATTGCCCGCTGTAGTTGGCAGTCGAGATGGGGGACATGAAGAATCTCTTGCTTTTGATGGAAGCAAAGGATGGGCATGTTCAAGGCATGTCCCCGGTTCACGGAGCCGTGATTCACCAGAGGATAGGTCAGTGATTGTACTTACGGTTCTCACTTTGGTAAATTTATTAGCCTGACCATATACATTTTTTATGTTTACCAGCTGTTCAAACTGTAAGTCTCATTCACATTATTTGGTTCTTCTGCTGGAATGGTTCTTTTGCAGGGCAGTTCCAACTGATCAGGTCAGTCCTTCACTTGATCCAAACTTATTGAGCTAGTGTTTTTATTTTACCTAGAGCCATGCTAGACCAGATCGAACAAATTCTGAGACAGTTCCTCTGGAAGGGCCTGGGCCTGGTATTGGAGGTGCTAAAGTTTCCTAGAAGCAAGTTTGCCTTCCAAAAGAGGAAGGAGGCCTTGGTATTCGTAGGTTGCGGGACTGTAACACTGTAGCCATGCTCAAACCTCCAATGGGCCTTGGATGGTGTCTTTTGGGCTGCGAGGTGCAACCTCCCTTGGCGGAACAGGTCTTGGTTGGAGAACCTTCAATGGGCTTTAAAGTATCTCTTGGGCAAAAACTTCCATCAATGCATTGCCCGGTTCTCCTTTAGAGCCATTTGCCACTTGATTTGGAAAAGAGGAACAACATTCTCTTCAGGGAAGAAACTTTAGCGGTCCCGACTTTGAAAAACCACCTCATCAAAGTTGTTAAGGGCAAAACCTTGACGTTTGCCAATGTTGCCGACACTGCTAGAAACAGAAGATTTCAGCGTAATTGGGGCATTGACCCTTCTATTTTTGCTCCTAGGTCGTCGGATCCTTCCTCTTGACCGCCTTGCATCTCTGTTCGCTGTTGTTTTTCTGTTCTATTTAGGTGGTGGGCCTGCCATAGCTTCTTGTTTGTGGTCACTAGCGCTGGTTGTTGCTGGTTGAGGCGGACTTTTCCAATCTGCTCTTCTCTGGTAGCTGTTCCGTGCCGCTTCTTGTTGCTGCTTTGGTTGTCGTGTGCGTTGGGTGGGCAACATCCCGGTTGGGTCTGCTTTTGCCTTGTTGTTTCTTGTTGCCTCTGTTTGGCTGTTTCTTTTGTCTCAGTATCCTTCCACTCATTCTGACTAGTTTGCCTTTTGAGTGTAAGTTTTGGTTATGGGATCCCCTCTTTTTGTATAGTTGGTTTTAATTCAATATATTCTTACCTTACCAAAAAGAAAAAAAATACATTAGTGATCTTATGTATGCCTTGAGTACCACTATGATAGGTACCAACAAATCCCGAGCTAGGATTACCATTAGGGGAAATCACCCCAAACAATTGACAAAGAGTTTGTTGGATTAGTAAACATATCCACAAACTAATAATAGAACACCACACATTACCAAAACACCACCACACGATACCAAGATTCAAATTAGCTAACTAATTGAAACCTAGTTAACTAGTCGGGAACCACAACAACAAAACCACGAACCTAAAGTCATCTTAGTTGGAGAAGGAACAATGGAACCAAATATTGATGGATATCTCGGTAAAAGAAAAAATGACATCTCAATAAAAGGAAGGAAGGTGGCTCCAAGACATCTTGGTGGGACCTCCTCGGAACCTAAAGTCAGCAAAGAAACAATGGCAATGAACTAAATATTAGTCCACTCCACAAAACCTAAAGTCAACAAAATCAACGGCCCCACATCTCCTGTATCTAAGATTCTGTAGTCTTGAGTATTTCCTCACTTCTTGAATCAAGACAAAAATAAATAACCACAAAATCTAAGTGAGTGCAACGCATGCCTGGAATACCGAGGAGGTGCAAACGCAACACTATCCTATTCTAACTTCTAATCATGCGATTGTGGGTTCCGGGTCCCACTAGATGTGCCATTCTATCCTCAAGCATTGAATCGCCGATTCGCAAGAAGAAGTAGGGGACACTTCACCGAATGGCAAAGATTTCTTGATGAGTGACTAACAACGTTACCTTGGTTAAGAGCTTGCGATGGATCTTAGCTGGCTCAACCGTAGGCTAGGGTTCCGCCATGGCGGCGACAATGGCAATGGCACCAAAAATAGTAGAAGCAACGATTGTTGTTTCAGTGATCTCAAGGAATTAGGATTTTTTTACTAGTTTTGATACCATGTTATTGGTAAAAGAGAGAATTGTGTTTATTGAGAGTAAAAGAAGTATTTATAAAGCTTTCCATTTCGTCCCTCTCGCGGGTACTGTTCATGCGGGTCCTCTCTGTTGGTTCCCGTGGGTACTGTTCATCCGTCCGCTTTGCAGGTCATTCCTAGAGTTCTAGCCATCTGATTTGGCTGAAATTTGGAGGGTAGGTTCCTCTCACCTGCCTCTTCGTCTCCACCGAACAGATTTGTCTAATTTGGTCTACAACTCTAGATCTTGCAAACCCCAGGAGCTGTGCGTGAGCAACTCGTTTGGACTGAGTTCTGCTTGGTGCGGGGGTCTCAGCCGGTCCTTAGGCCCATACGTTTGAGGGTAGGGTCACCTATATCACCTCTTCTGTCCCTCCAAGCCATTCCTCCTACTTTAGCCCACAATCGCAGGTTCGGTAGCTTAGGGGCTTGTAAACTGGTTGGCCTTGCTTCCTGTTGTTTCGATCGTGGGCTTTGGTTCTCGGGGTATACAAGCTGGAAAGTTTGGTGTCTGTTGGGCCTTCTCCTTGGTGCCGCTGAAGCCTCCTTGGTACACACTTCTTCTCTGAATGGCATTCCCATTGTAGACTTTGGACTGCATTTAAGGTGTTTGTGAAATGGCCTCAACCACGGTTGGCTTGGTTGGTACATCCCGCGAGGCTCTGTCTTATGCAGCAACATCTCAGGGGCCGAACCCCTTTGCCCTTGCTCAGTCCGGCCCTTCCAAGGCCGACCAAGTTGATCAAATGGGCAAGCGCCAAGTGCCCGCTATGACTCTTCCCCGTGCTACTCCATCTAGGGGGTGAAGTCGCATGCAATCCTCCATCAGGAGACCAAATGGACTGGTCCGTGATTTAGGGAACTAGAAGGTTTCCCCTTCTTGCACTTGGGCAAGTGTGGCCAAGCTTGCTTCCAAAGGTTATGACCTTGCCTACTTTGCCCCCTCTTTTGTGGAAAATAAGCCCATTGTTCACCATTCGAAGGAAGTGTTGGAGGTCTTTGACCCGAAGTGGCATGAATGCCTTATTGGCTATTATGTTGGGAAGAAACTTCCCTTCAAACTCACGGAACAAGCCTTGATGTGGACATAAGGCTTGAAACTTGTGGAGGTCGTGGCGGATAATTAAGGTTTTTTTTTTCTTCCACATCTAGGAATAGGCGTTCCGAAGGAAGATCCTTGAAGATGGACCCCTCATAGTTGCGAGGGTTCTACTCATTTTGCAGCAATGGCAACCCCTTTTGGACTTAAAGAAGGCTAACTAAACCGCTGTTCCGGTACGGATTAGGTTGAAAAACCTTCTATTTGATCTATGGTCGGCTCCGGCTATTGGTGGAATTGCTAGTGCGGTTGGTAAACCTCTCTACGTTGACCAACGCACGGAGCAAGGGAAGATGCTTGCCTTTGCGAGAGTTTGTGTTGAGATCTACGCTAATCAATTGAGGTGTTCCTCCGTGGATGTGGTCTTGAATGGGGTTACGTGATTGATCACGATTGAATTTGAATGAAAACCTACTGAATGCCCTTCTCGTGGTACCTTCGGTCATAGGTACGAAACTCCTGCCGTTGCTGCAATCACGAAAGAAGTGAGGGGCCCGGTTCAGCCCTTTAGCGAACCTATTGTACCTATTCCGGTGTCCGAACCTGCACCGGTTGGTGTAAACAACCCTGAGGAGTTGCATCTTGGCTGGAATGAGGTCAATGGGAAGAAGAAAAAGGCCTCGCTCTTGAAGGAAGGCCCCTCGGCCCAATTACCCTCCTCATCCGAAATGGGCAGCTTGCCCATTCTCAAGGAGTCCACCACGAAAAGGATATTTCCCCTTCCACAACACGCAAGGCATTGAGGAGTGTTAGGGGGTCGAAGATTGCTTCCCACCCCCAAGCCCATTGAGGAGAACCCTAATTCAGTTCAGGAGACTCCCGCCCCTTCTAGTGAGGTGAACGATCTAGCCGAAGCCCCTGTTTTCGGTTTGCTTGGGGCTAGCAAAGAGTTGGAACTCTCGGATAGCTACTTCGAGAATGACTTGCTCTCGCTCGCCATCCCCGAGACCCCCTCCCTCATCAAGTAAGGTGGAGACTATCCAGGAGAAACTTGTCGCTCTTGATCTAGCTCCCCCTACGTTAGAGGCTCCGGTAACCAACCAGCGAAAGATGCCGATTAAGCGGAGGTAGGCCTCCTCTTTCACTTGTGCTGTTTCTTAATATATATAAACCCTAAAAGTGGTAAAGACCTATTTACCCTTCTTACTCCTAAATACCCTTCTTACTTCTAACACTCCCCCTCAAGTTGGAGCATAAATATTAATCATGCCCATCTTGTTACAAATATGTTATATCCTCCCATTACCCAAGGATTTAGTGAAGATGTTTGCAAGTTGTTCGTTAGTTTGAATATGACTAGGAAGAATTACTCCACTTTGCAACTTCTCTCGGATAAAATGACAATCAACTTTAATGTATTTTATTCTCTCATGAAACATGGGGTTGGAAGCTATATGCACTGTAGCTTTATTATCACACCATAGAGTCATGGGTACTGAATCTTTAAAGCCTAACTCAATCAATAACTGTCGAATCCACTCTAAGTCGCATGTTACTTATGCCATGGCTTTATATTCTGACTTAGTACTGGAGCGAGCAACAACACTTTGTTTCTTACTTTTCCATGATAGCGGATTTCCTTCAACTAAGGTACAATACCCAGTAGTTGATCTTCTATCATCTGGAGACCCAGCCTAATCAACATCAGAAAAACCTTCAACCCTGATATGACCATGGTTTTGGTAGACAATTCCTTTCCCTAGAGCTTTCTTCAAATACCTCAATATTCGAATAACTGCGTCCCAGTGAGATGTATGAGGGGAAGACAAAAACTGGCTTACTACACTAATAGGAAAAGCAATGTCTAGTTGAGTAACTGTAAGATAATTCAGCTTACCTACCGATCTTCTATATTTCTTGGGATTATTAAGAATTTCTCCTCCATCAGCAACTAATTTAACCTCTTGTTCTATGGGTGAATTATTGATCCCAACATACCTGTCTCAGTGAGCAAATCCAAGATATATTTTCGCCGTGACAGAACAATACCTTTCCATGACTGTGCCACTTTAATTCCTAGGAAATATTTCAATTTTCCTAAATCTTTAGTTTGAAATTGTTGCTGAAGATAGATTTTTAACTTAGCTATACCAACCAAGTCTTTTCCCGTGATAATAATATCATCAACATACACAATCAAGAATAGTTTGTCTCCTCCTGATTATTTATAAAAGAAAGAATGATCATTTCCACATCTTGATAGCCCAAAAGATAGTACAACCTTAGAAAATCTTCCAAACCATGGCCGTTGAGATTGTTTCAAATGATATAAAGAATTTTTTAATTTGCAAACTCGTCTAGACTCCCCCTGAGCAACAAACCCCGGAGATTGCTCCATATAAACTTCTTCATGAAGAGAACCATGCAAGAAAACATTCTTAAAATCAAGCTGAAATAAATGCCAGTTATATGATGCAGCAAGAGAGATCAAAATACCAACAGAGGTAAGTTTGGCAACAGGAGAAAATGTGTCTAGATAGTCAACCTCATACACCTGTACATACCCTTTGACAACAAGTCTTGCTTTTAAATGAGCAAGGGAACCATCGGGGTTGACTTTTACATCATATACCCATCAACAACTAATAGCAGTTTTGCCTAGAGGAAGTGGTACTAAGTCCCAAGTTTGATTAATCTCGAGAGCCTTTAATTCTTATTCCATTGTTGTTCTTAAGCTAGAACTTTGTAATACTTTAGCGATAGACTTGGGGACAGGATATTGTTCAACAGTAGTTAAAAAAGCTCAAAAAGTAGGAGACACAGAAGAGTGTGAAATAAAATTTGCAATAAAATGTTGAGTACAAGTATGTGTACCTTTGCGATGAGCAATAGGAAGATCAAAATCAGATACAAAAGCAAGGTCAACTAATGGCAGATTTGGAGCAGAAGATGACATAGTAGTGACGGGAGGAGCGGGGGGAGCAGTAACGACATGAGGACGTCGAGTATAAACTTGGAGAGGAGGTGGTTTTCCTATAAATACTGGTGATACAATTAGAATAGTAGACCGAATGGTGGTTACATACAAGTCTTCATCCAATTTAGATACATCAATTGGAACATTATGATAAAGAGTGGATTCAAAAAATGAAACATCGGCTGTTATAAAATATTTTCTCAATAATGGAGAATAACAGCGATATCTCTTTTAAGTGCGGGAATAACCCATAAACATACACTTGATTGCCTTGGGATCAAGTTTTGATACTCTAGGTCAATGATCACGAACAAAACAGACAACCAAAAATAAGAGGTGGTAAGACAAACAATGGTTCATTAGGAAACAAAGTGGAAAAAGAAATACCACATCGTAGAACAGAAGAATGCATACGATTAATGAGATAAAATGCAGTTGGAATAGCATCAGACCAAAAGGTTTTGGGGACCTTCATCTCAAATAACATGGATCTAGTAACTTTCAATAAATGCCTATTCTTCTTTTTAGCAACACCTTTCTGTTGTGGAGTATCGGGTTAGGAAGATTCATGAATCATACCATGTCGAGTCATAAAATCAGAAAAAGATGTGAAAATGTACTCCTTAGTATTATCAGAACGCAGATCTTTAATAGGCATGCCAAATTGAGTATAAATTTCAGATATAAATGCACGAAAAATAGAAAATAATTTTGAATGAACTCTCATTAAATATAATCAAGTAACTCTGAAATAGTCATCGACAAAAGCATTATCAGAACGCAAATCTTTAATAGGCATGCCAAATTGAGTATAAATTTCAGATGTAAATGCACGAAAAATAGAAAATAATTTTGAATGAACTTTCATTAAATATAATCAAGTAACTCTGAAATAGTCATCGACAAAAGTAATAAAATATCTGAAACCCGAATTATAAACCACATGACATGGACCCCAAATATCTAAGTGAACTAATAAAAAATAAGATGTTGCTCGTTTAATGACTCGAGGTATGTACTAACACGATGTAATTTGCCAAGTTGGCATGACTCGCACTCTAGACTAGAAAGAGATTGAAAACTAAAATCCAATTTTTGAAGACTACATAGAGAAGAACGACCAAGACGACAATGGATTTGATGTGGGGACGCAACACTTGAGCAAGCAATTGAAGAATCATCTTTAAGTACATACAACCTCATTCCTCACGTCCTCTACCAATCGTCTTCTTCGTAGCCAAATCCTAGAAAATATAAGAATCTGAATAAAAGGTTACCGAACATTGAAAGTTTTGGTTAACTTACTAACGGACATGAGGTTAAATGAAAATTGTGGAAGATAAAGCACTGAGGACAATGGCAATGAAGGAATTGGTTAACTGTGCCAATTCCCTTAAATGTGTAGGTGATCCATTGGCTAGAGTAACTATGGACGAAGATGGAGAAAGAGAGGAAAATAATACCTGACATGTGATCAGAAGCCCCTGAATCAATAATCCAAGGACGAGAAGTAGCCGAAAGGCATGCAATAGCATTACCTGTCTTTGCCAAAGTAGTAGTGGAAAAAATAGGTTGTGAGATTTGAGGTTGTTTGTACCGAGCATATTCTTCACTAGACATAACCACTACCTTATCTTCAGATAATTATGGAGTAGAATCAATATTAGACGCCGTATTAGAGAATTGATGCTACTGTCCTGGTCTCCCATGTAGCTTGTAACAGAATTTTTGAATAGCTATAGTAATGACAAACTTGTGTAGTCCCCGAATTATCAGTAGATATGTGGAATTGTCTATAAGGATGCTGATGACCTTGACCTCTCCTTATTCCTATGCCTTGGCTTCCTCCTTGAACACCACGCCCACTATATCCACCACGGTTTCCTCCATCACTTCTATTACCACTACTAGTTCGAGTCTGAGACACGAGCTGAACTCCCCACCATTGATATAGTATCCGGCGTAAGACACCACAAGTCTTACAATCTTAAGACGCAGGACACTTAAGTGTATAACTTCAAAATGGTACACTTAAGTGCCACTTTTTTTCGAATGGGACACTTAAGTGCCACCTCCGCGACCCTTGCCTAAATCCTACGTGGCATATTTTATTATTATTATTTGCCTACGTGGCTCGCGGAGCTCCAAATCGATAAAAAATAAAAAAAAAATTAAAAAATTAAAAAGTTTTAATTTTAAAAATTTCAATTTCAAAAAATTAAAAAATTATAAAAAAAAAAAGAAAATTTTAAAAATTTTAATTTTAAAAAATTTTAAAAATTAAAAAAAAAAAGAAAATTTTAAAAAATTTAATTTTAAAAAATTTAAAAATTAAAAAAAAAGAATATTATAAAATTTTAATTTTAAAAAATTAAAAAAAATTGAAAAATAAGAAAATTTTAAAAATTTTTAAAAAATTAAAAAAAAAAAAAGAAAATTATGAAAATTTTAATTTTAAAAAAATTAAAAAATTTTAAAAAATAAGAAAATTTTAAAAATTTTAATTTTAAAAAATTTTAGAAAAATAAGAAAATTTTAAAAATTTTAATTTTAAAAAATTTAAAAAATTTTAATTTTAAAAATTTTAAAAATTTTAATTTTAAAAAATTTAAAAAAAAAATTTAAAAAATTTTAATTTTAAAAACTTTAATTTTAAAAAATTTAAAAAATTTAAAAAAAAAAGAAAATTTAAAAATTTTAATTTTAAAAAATTAAAAAATTTTAAAAAATTAAAAAATTTTAAAAAATTAAATAATTAAAAAAAAAGGGGGAGGCGGCGGCGGTGGAGGTGGCGGCGGTGAGGGAGCCGCCGGCGGCGGCAAGGGAGCCGCCCCGTTCGGCCTCCCCCCCCCTTTTATAACTTTTTTATAATTTTATTTTTTATAATTTTTCTTAATTTTAAAAAATTTAAAATTTTCTTAATTTAAAAAAAATTAAAATTTTCTAAATTTTTTAAAATTTTCTTAATTTTTTTAATTTTTCTTAATTTTTTAAAATTTTCTTAATTTTTTAAAATTTTCTTAATTTTTAAATTTTTTTAAATTTTCTAATTTTTTAAAATTTTTAAAATTTTTAAAATTTTTAAATTTTCTTAATTTTTAAAATTTTTAAAATTTTTAAATTTTTCTTAATTTTTAAAATTTTTAAATTTTTCTTAATTTTTAAAATTTTTAAAATTTTAAATTTTTCTTAATTTTTAAAATTTTAAAATTTTTCTTAATTTTTAAAATTTTTAAAATTTCATAATTTTTAAAATTTTTCTTAATTTTTAAAATTTTTAAAATTTTTCTTATTTTTTTTTAAAATTTTTGAATATTTTAAATCTAATTTAATTAATTTATATACTATTATTTACACGTAGACGCGAAACGGCGTCGTTTTTGCATTTTCTCCGCCACGTCGTCGTGCAAAACGACGCCGTTTTGGACCAAGCTCCTTGGAAAGTCGCCACGTCGGCCATTTGGCCGGATTTTCACCGGAGTGGCACTTAAGTGTCCCATTTTACTCGATGATGGCACTTAAGTGTACCATTTTAAAGTTATACGGCTTAAGTGTCGTCTTGAAGTTATGGGCACTCAGGGTGTCCCGCACTCTATAGTATCCTGAGAAGACTCATGAGATACTCGAAGAACTCGAGCAAACGTATCTGTGAGTGACGCTATATTCTCTCCTCCAAGAATCTGAGATCTAACAGTTTCATATTTAGAACTAAAACTTCCTAAGAATCCCATTACAGCCGATTGTTCCCTCTGTCGTGACCCAATCTCGTCGCCCCTCAAAATGTCCAAGGAGGGGAAAGGTCGGATTTAGGGATACTTTGATCACGAGAGTTTCTTCACGAGATCACGAGCTCTCACAAGCTCGTATCTCGTACGACATCGGATTTATTTATATGATCTAAATATTTAACAACCTAAAAAATATACAGGAGTCGCCACTAATCTCATCTTGGGGGTCAACTAGAAACCTAATTGAGGGTCGAGAGTGTTCCTTCGATTCTTACGTAACCAGATATCTAGGTTCGGGGACTTGGGTTATGCTAATATTGTTATTAGCGCCCTTTCGGTACCTAAACAGTATGTTGTGTTTTTTCCTAACATGTGTGACATCCCAAATTTTCAACCCTGTCTTCTACTGAATTAATCGGGCATTTCATTGACGCGTCTATAGGGTTATTCTCGGCCGATGACTCTCGAGATAACTAGACTAGGGAAATTATTAAGGAATTTTAAGGCAATAGACTTGAGAACTCGATCGGGAATCGAACTTGGACCGTGTCTATCTTTAGAGGCCATTGCGGCGCAGATAAAATCGATTAGAGATCGAGATAGTCGGTTCGACGAGATGTGTGGCTAATCGTGGGTGACACCACTAAATTAGAAAATTCTCGTTGACCTACACTAGACCGATTTCTTATTGTTTTGGTACCGTGTCCGTAATTGAATCCTCGAGATTTTCACGATAATCAAGAGTCGCCATTGAGTCGAGTGGGTTTATAGTGGCTCGAAGAAAATTGACCACGGGTCATTTGCCTTAAAAAGTTCTGAAAACTACCCGATAGTCTAGATCATGCTAAAAACGCGCCGAATGAAAATTAACCGCCAATTCGAGTCCGATTTCAGAAATTGAAGTTTTGGCCATGTCACAATAAATTTTAGGAGTATCGACTCAGTCTCAGAAGATTTTTCTGACACCCGACACTTTTTGGGAAAAAGTCGTCGCGGGGTTGTTTTAGTGCGAAAATGCGGGAGATGGTTTTCGTCGCAAAATTGAGATGCAAGATGGGTTATTGGATGAGGAAAATTAGCAAATGAAGCATTGATACGTCGATTGAAATTATGGTGGCCAATTTAAAATGAATAAAGAGAGAATAGAAGAGCACTTGAAGCAGACTGCCGAGAAATTCGTAACCCCCATAAGCTAGCTAATTTGGACCAATGGAAGGTCACAGGAGAGTGTCTTGGTGGCTTCATTGGAGGCCACGGGTTATCTTTGGCTGGATAAATCTTAGAGAAGCAAGATTGGAAAATATCGCGCTTGGTGGGCTCCACTCTCTCTTATCCTCAAGACCGTGCGTGACCAGCAAAAAGGGAGGCAGAACTAGCGAAGCTCCAAGTTCATTGAACGTCCAACTTCCCTGCAATTCCACCGAAGACTTAACCCCACAATCCTCTCTCTCCCGATTCCTTCGTGCGACACCAGCACCAGCAGAGAGAAAGGAGCCCAGCTTCTTCAATCTTCGGTCAGCTTGCACCAAAAGAAAGGCCACGTCCTCCCTCCACCGAAACGGCAGCTCCTTCGCACGCCTGCAACCCCCTTGTCCACGTTTCTCTCCACTTGTTCTTGTCTCCTTACCGTTTGTTGACTGAAGACCATCGAGCGAAGCTCCACCGGGTGCAGACGTCTTCAGCCACGCGTCTCCACCGAATCAAACTCACGCGGTCAATCTCCAGCGAAGAAGACCACCTTGCTGCATCCGAGCGGCGCTGCATCCACCTTGGTCGGCCACTCACGCCAGCTCCGCACCCCCACCAAACCGCACGTCTCTGCCAGCGTTTCCTTCCCCACGGAGTTGCCACCGAAATCCCTTGAAGCACCAACGTTGACCCTTGCTCCGCCAACGTGCGACAGCTGCCTCTTCTTCGGCCAACACCGCAACCCATCGAAGACCAACAAAACTGCCTCAGCTGCTTCACCGTCCACGCATCCAAGCTGCTTCTGCGTGGACCCTCTTCATCATTCGGTCCAAGTCTCCAAGCTTGGTCAGCGTTCAGTGAAGAAGAACGCCTGCCAGCTACCTTCGTCTGCGAGGTCTTCCACGAAGCAGATCCGTGGCCGCGTCTTCCCCAGCTCAGCCACCGAAGCTGCTTCTGTCTTCGGTCCAACAACCCAGCCCATGAGGCCAATGACTTCAGCCCAGCAATTGATTAATTTCGGCAGCCCAATAGCAGCCCACTTCGCAGCCCAAATGATCGGCATTTTGGTCCATCAAGCAGCCTGCAGTTTGACATCTTGAAGCCCAGTTCAGTTTGGTTTCAGCGAGACCCAGCAAGTTCAGCCCAGTCTAAAGGAAGCCCAGTCTAGCGCAAGAACAAATCTCATTTGGGCTGAGATTTGTTGAGCCAAGGTCGAGGCCCGGTCCCAAGCCCGCCGGTGTTGTCGAAAGTTCGATTTCGGCCGCCATCGCGTCGCCGTTGCGGTGATTCGATTCCCGCTTTTGATCAAGTGAGTTTTACTCACTAATGCTTTATTAGTTTGCTAATTATGCTTAAGGTTGGTTAGATTTAATTAAGTGCAATTAGGTGGTTAGATTATGTTAGAACAATTAAATTAGTGACTTAAGGATGCATGTTAGGTGGTTAGCTATAGCCATTATGGAGTAGAAATGTTTGGTTATTTATTGAATGCATCTCGGGATTTTTCCCGACCGTTTCGGGCTCCAATCGGCAATATGGGCCTAAATTGGATTTTCAATGTTTATTTATTTATTTTCGAAATTCATTTATTTAATTAATTATTTTTCTGGAAATTCAACGGGATGGCCGGTGGCCAGGAATTTCGTCTTTGATTGTCGTGGTGCAGCTCGTTTATTCATTTGAGCTATACGTTGTGTGGAATTAAATTAATTGTGAAATTTGAGGATTTATCCTTAAATGTTTGTTATTGAATATTTGATTGGTAATGGCCGAGCATGAGTATATAGCGCCAGTACGTTGATGGGCTATATAGTAGGGAGAATGGTGAGACCAATCGTGCGATATTATTGGACATACGTGGTTCGGTGATTGGAAGTATCACCGGCGAAAACGGCGCCTTAAAGAACGCACGTAAATGACTTATAGACATACGTGGTTCGGTGGTTATGGGAATATCATCAGAAAACGGTGCCTTAAAGAACGCACGATGTTGTCTATAGCCGATGTCACCTTGGTGAAACGGCGCCCTTGAAAGGACACGTGATTCGGTGATCAAGGTTATCATTTGAAAACGGCGCCTTAAAGAACGCACGGTGTCGGTGATCGGTATGTCATTGGCGAAAATGACGCCCGAGAAACACATGTGATTTGGTGAATGAGTACACCACTGGGAAATCGTGGCATGAGTGGGAATGACCTAGAAAGGGTCACTGGTGACATGTAATCGACTTGAGTCGATTGACCGGTCTTGATCGAATGTCGTGAATTGTTTGAATATATGTGTTTAACCTTGAATTGCGGGTTGGAACCGAGGCTAAGGTAAGTCCTCGACTCGTGTTGTGCTTAAGCAACCGTATGGTGTATTAGTTTACTAATCGAGTCGTAGGGGTAGGACTCGGCCGAGACGTGGTCTCATTGGTTATTGAATAACCATTTCAGGACCACCGAGGAAAAGCGAGGAGGAAGAACTGAAGGGGAGAAAGTATTTTGAAGTAGAAGATGATCCAGAGAGGGATCTTGAGTACAACCCATATGTGGATTGAGATCCCATCCCTTTTGTGCACCCTGTCTTAGTGTAGATAGGTGTGAGACTTTTATGTTGTGAATAGTATTGTAAATATACTATAAGTTGTGCTGTTAATGAAAGTGTGGTTATGAATTTCAATATGAAAAATATGGCCTACTTTCCTATCCCATTGTTTTATTATTTGGGGATTTATAACTACTTCCGCATGTGCTTAAATAAAAGAAAGGGTCGGCGATACATAGTCCTGGGATATCGCATTCTAAAATCGACCAAGTAGAAGGATGTGCGCGCGTCCGAGGATCGGGGCGTGACAACATGTCCATGCATTTTTTTTTTATATTTTCAGGATCGTCAATTCTATACTAAATGATCATGCGTGGTAGATTACTTTCATTCTATTTTATTTCTAAAAAAAGAAAGGAAAATAATTAATTAATAAAATTGAAAGTGCAAGACATTAAGTAAACAATTAAGAAAAGAAATAAATCTATCATGCAAACCTAAAAGAAAGTATAAAAGAGAAATATATGGGAAAAAAGAGAAAAACCTACAACTCGTCGGGTTTTATACAACAAATGGTGCCCGAGACATATGTCGGGAAAATGGGTATTACATGAAAATGGTCGGAATGGACATCAACCTCCACCATCTTCACACCTTCTCCATCTTCAGGGTCCTAATCTAAATCTAATCTAAGAAATTTATGACTAGGTGCATACAAGTGAAAGAAACAATCATCACAACTAAGATCAAAGCAATTGGGGTAGAACCCATGTATGATTGGCTCTAAGAAAAAAGCATAGAAATCAAGCACTTTATAAAGAGCAACTTTCATGAATGGAATTTCTTGAGGCGTATCAAGTTCAAATAAAGACAAATTCATGGCCGAAAAACAATAATCGCTAAAGCATGCAAATCAATCATAAGCAAATCAGAGAATGATGCATGATAACTGATTTGTTAAGCCACCTAATCAATGCATGAAAATCATGAAATTTGAACATGACGTAGGGTTAAATGTGAAGAAAAAGTTTGATTTAGACATTTAATCTTAAATCCATGTGCAAAAGGCCACGCAAAACCATTAACATTGATATGTGACTTGTCATTAGAGCAAAATGCATAACAATTTAAATTGCTACATGTCAACTTGAATTCTAAGGTTACTTAACCTTAAAAATTCTCAAATTTTAGCATGGGATGGATATGGATATTATGGACAGCTTTCATTGAGAATTTATCCTCAAGATCATTACGTATAAGATCACACAAAATTGGTAGACAGTCAGATTCATAGAGACAATACAGCACTGCAGGTCAAGATAAATTCAGACTTCAAAACTTGATCTAAAAGAAAAAAAAAAACAGGGCAAATGATGGGCAAATTGGACAAACTAGGCATCGTTAGAAAGCTCAAGGTGTCCTTTATGAATTCCTATTAGGTGACAATTGCAATTTAGGTCTTTTTCTAGCTCAAGCAAATGATCACACAAAATTGGTAAACTAGCCATTTGTATAAGTGGTTAGATTAGATCATAACAAGCAGAACACATCAGCAGGGCAAATGATGGCCAAATCGCACATATAATATGTCTATGGAAAGCTTGAGAAGTCTATTACAAATCTCTAGAAGACATTAAGTCCTAATAATATCATCTACCAGCTTAGTCCAGTTAAAATAGAAAATCGCAGAACAGCAAATCAACCTAAAAACTACTGCAGAATTGACAGACTTTGTAGGTGTTTTTTGATGACTGAACAACGTCCGTTCAGGGGCATGCAACATATCAAATCGAAGCTCTAGAAGTGTATTTTATATGTCTAGAAGGGCTTGAAGTCAAAAAACCTTATCTAACAGCTCATTTCAGCCAAAACAGAAAGTGATATATCCGGTATACGAATTTGTAGATCAAGGCAAATCAAGTTCAATCAACTTCAAGTTCATCATCAATAATCATCAACTCATTGAAAATCATGCGAGATCAGCATCATAGGAAAGATTAAAACAAGCCTACTTCTTAAGAGAAGTTGAGTCCAATTGACATCAAATTGATAGTCGAAAAATGATCATCATGAGGACATACAAATCAGCCACAAATGAATTAGAACATAATGCATAACTAATGGTTTATAAAATCATCTAGACAATGCTCAAATAGTAGTTCTAAAAATGAATCACAACAAACCTTACAACCTTAAAAGAGTCGATAAAAGTAACAAATCATGTTTTTATTTCTAAATTTCTGCTCATATCCGCCAACTCCAAACGTCAATTTTACCCATCAATTGATCTCTGCTTGATCTAGAAAAACTTCTCAAATTTGAATAAAACCAAACCAGAATAAAGATTTATTATTTTCTAAGACTCGATCTGGTCAAAGTGAAAATGAATATTATTCACAATCAACGAGGCCAATGAGCACAGGTTTTAAGCATGCCATAATGCTAAAATTGCTCAGATTGATTATATCGACAGTAAGCAAGATGAAATCAATTTGGGCATCATGATTTAAGTAAGCCATGAATATCTTGCATATGGACTGATGAAGACACTACGCAGATTTTCATTCAGGCATTTTCACAAACATATGACATGCATCTCATTTTAGTGACCAAAACGCGAGGGCAAATCAGCAACTTAAAATCATGTGAGCACAACATCATCCAAGCAAGATCAAAACAATAGTACATCCTCAATAAGATGTTTTCACTCTAAAGTTCTTGATCTCCACTTTTGAATTAATGACCCATACTTGTTTATTCAAACCCTTAGCTTTTGCCCTCACACGACTAACATTCGCAGCAACGTTACTCTTATATTTTGACCATGAAAACCAGTCACAACTAGTTCTGCTCTACAACAGAAATCTTGATCTACTTCAACACCAGAGCCTAGCGATTTTCCACATACAGATCATGATCGAGCCAGAGAGAACGATCTAAGAGAGAGAGAAAACTTGATTAAGCCAGAGACAGAGCCGAGAGAAAACCCCGGTGGTGGATGATGAACGAATGAAACCGAACCGAACGTTACCGCTCTACACTCGGCATGAATCTGAGTCTCGTGCTTCGAGCTACTCGATCGGCAGCTGCTTTGTCTTCTAGGGTTCGAGACGGTCCGGAGATCTCAGGAATCGAGCGGGAGCGAAGCCGGGAGTTCAACAGAGAACTGCCGGAGACGAAGACGGAGGTGGGAGCTCCCTCCGGTGGACGGCGAGCAAGGCGGAGATTCTCTCACGAGGAATGGTGGATGTCTCTCGAGATTGTCTGAGGCTAGGGTTTTAAGATCTACCATGGGAGCTCTATCGAGCAGTTACAGAGAGAGAGAGAGAGAGGGGGGAGAGCTCCATTTCCCGAGAGAGAAACCGTTCGGCCCCCCTTTCGCAGAGAGAGCCGAGAGAGTTTTTGAGTCCGTGCTGGAGGGAGAGAAAAATGAATCCAAAAGTGAGAGCCCCCGTCCTCCCGAATGAGAGCCCCTTTTTCTTTTTCTTTTATTTTTTCCTTTTTTTCTCTCCTTTTTCTTTTTTTCGTTTTCCTTTTATTTTTAATTTTTATTTTCTTTTCATTTCATTCATTTTTTTTTTTTTTTGTTTTGTTTTGTTTTTCTTTTTTTCTTTTGTTTTCTTTTTGTTTTGTTTTTTTGTTTTCTTTTTGGCTATTTTTTTTTATATTTTTGCAAAAAATAGATAATTAAAATGTCGACGAAAATTTCGGGTGTTGACACTCCTCGACGTTGCATTTATTGAACATCAGCTGAAATAGGGAGAACATCATTCAGCTTCTCATACAATATCTTAAAGTCTACAAAGCACTAGGTAATAGAGCGTCCTTTTCAAATCAATAAAACTCCTGCGATAGCTCATAAATCCGTGACAAATTATCTTGGCTAGAATACAACACATTCAAATACTCCCATAATTCTCTAACTGTATCAATATGAGTTACCATGTCAACTACATTACTCTCCATAAAATTCAGCACTTGGCCAAGAATACATGCATGAACACTATCCCAAGTTATATCATTTCTAGGCTTAAACTTAGTTATGTGTCTATGTTGATTCCTACCTGTCAAAGTAAACTTCACAATTTTCTTCCATCGGTGGAAGTTAGCACCACCTGCAAGCTTCTTATCAGTAATTCAATTAGATGAAGAGGAAATCACCTCAGTCATCACAGTATTATTATTTTCAGGATCTACTTCAATTGTACTTTAGAGTGATCACCCATTTTCCAAATAATAATAAGCAAACTCTGAACTTAGCTTCCGTTAAACAACTCAGCCGCAATAATTTAATATCCCATCAGCCACACCACTTTCAGATCACCATTGTACCCAAGTAGCAACTATTTTGCTTCATCATAAGTCTTGAATAAATTAATCAGCCAAAACAATAAGATCTCTTTCTCAACAACTTTAAAAAAGAAAAAGTTATAACCCACAAAATCATCTTCTCCCATAAAAAAATAGCATCGCTTGCTTCCAAGTGTTCCTCGGCTACTGCTGTCACCCCTTCCCTCAATAGAATTATGGGCAGGATTCGATCCCTGGTGGTGTTGTTGATCCTCTACAAATTCAATGAGTTAGTAACCAAAGAATAGAGACCCATCAAGTTGCCCGAGCGCAAGCGAGCCGTGCGAGCAAGCTGCATGAAGAGGTGAGAGAAAGGGAGAGGGGCGCTCAAGAGGCGGGGGCATTCGATGGTGAGTGGCGGCAACAACCAACTATTCCGGCGAGTCAACGACGGCGAGTGGCTGCTCCATCGTCTAGGGTTAAGCCTTAGGCTCTGATACCATGTGAGGAAAACGTACCTCGTATTATTCAATAAAATTTAATATATACACACACACACACACACACATACATACACATATACATAAAAATAAACCCTAAAAGTGGTAAAGACCCATTTACCTTTCTTACTTCTAATTACTCTTCTCACTTCTAATAGTTGGTTTATTGGAAACCAAGGTTCCTGAAGCTCTCTTTGGTTCCATTTCTGATAGACTAGTCTCTGGATGGAATTTGGTGGCCAATTATGAATTCTCTCATAGGGGTAGGGTTTGGATTGGTTGGAACCCTTCTTTGGCGACTTTTGAAGTGAGTTCTTCCAATAGCCAGGTCATTCATGGCAAGTTGAGATTTATTATGACGGTAGATGCTGCCGTGTCTCTATGGTATATGTTGAGCATTACTTTCATAGCCCGTAGGCCTTTGTGGGCAGACCTAGTACAAATGAGTACGTTGTTCTTGGGATCCGCTTGACTAGTGACAGGAGATTTTAATACTATTAGGGACCCTTCTGATCGAATTGGGAGTTTTGACACTTGGATTCCTAGTTTTGATGACATTAATCAATGTTTGATTCGGTTGAGTTAGAGGATCTTCGGAATGTTGGCTTTTGCTTTACATGGTCTACTTCCTCCGGGCTAACCGTAACGCTAGGAAAATCAATCGAGTCTGGTCAATGCCAAATTGAGCTAGGAGTTCTCTTATTCGGAAGCTTCTTTTCTTGCGCCTAGCATTTCTGATCATATGCCTATGGTGGTTAGAGTGATGCAGTCGGTATTCTTGAGAAGATCTTTAAGTTCTTTGATTTCTGGACTACGCACTCGTCTTACCATATCATTGTCTCACAAGTTTGGGAGACTTCGGGTGTTGGGGTCCCTATGTTTAGGCTTGTGAGAAAGTCAAAGGCTCTTAAAGGCTGTTTGAAGCAGCTCAACAGAGAATCTTTCTCTAATATCTCTAAGAGGGTGTCTGCAGCAAGAAGAGCTTTTAGGCTAGCACAGATTGGCCTACAGCAAGATCCGTCTAACAAACTTTTCACTGATTTGGAAAAGACTCACTAGAAGGCCTTTTTGGAGTTAAGGAACTAGGATGAGTCCTTTTTCAGATAGAAATTTAGGATCGGGTGGCGTAGGGAAGGTGACCGGAATATCAAATTCTTTCACCATTCCGTTAATAAGAGACAACTGAGAAACAAGATTCTTTTTGTTATGGACACTTTTGGTAATATTATCTCCGAGCTTGAGTTTGGTGCAGCAGACTTTTGTCTCGCATTTTCGGGAGCTCTTAGGACCGAGTCCCCTGTCTTCTAGCCCCACTTTGTAGGATATTCGGGATGTCATACGATGCCTCTTAGGGATGATAAGATTAGCTTACTCTCCCGTTCGTTCTCTAATGTGGAGATTCATGATACTTTATTCTCCCTGCCTCGCGGGAAGGCTCTAGGGTCAGATGGTTTTGGTGTTGAGTTCTTTAAACATAACTGGGAGATAGTTGGATCTTTGATCACTAAAGTGGTTAAGGATTTTCTTACCACGAGGAGACTTCTCAGGGAAATTAACAATACTATTCTGGTGTTGATCCCGAAAGTTCCTAATGTGATGTCTATCAATAATTATAGGCTTATTGCATGTTACAACACTATATACAAGTGCATTACCAAGGTTTTAGCTAACCGGGTTGCTGCGGTCCTTAATGATATTATCAGTCCGTATCATAATGCTTTTGTTAAAGGCAGACATATTAGAAATAATATTCTTCTTGCTCAAAAGTTATTTGCGGTTTGCATCTTAATCCATACAAGCCCAAGTGTGCGGTAAAGATGGATTTTTGGAAAGCTTATGACACGGTGGACTGGGACTTTCTTGAGATGGTTCTCTATGCATTTCAATTCCTAGATTATTTTATTCGGATTATCATGGTCTGTGTTTGCACACCCAAGTTTTCTATTTTCTTAAATGAAGAACTTCATGGGTTCTTTCCTAGTGGCCGGGGCCTTCGCCAAGGGAATCCGATTTCTTCTTATCTTTTCACCTTGGTTATGAAAGTTTTCTCTAGGATCTTAAGTGCTTGGGCCAAGCAACCGAGGTTCAAATTCTTTTGAAGATGCAAAGCTTTGAGTCTTTCCACTTCTTCTTTGCGGATGATGTGTTCCTATTTTACGGTGTTGACTTGCCATCCATCTCTCTCTTGAAGGATGGTTTGGATACCTCATTTGCATGGAGCGGCCTCAGGCCCAATTCCAATAAGAGTGAGGTTTTTATTGCTGGAGGCTTCGCATCTTTGCATAGTGAGATCCTCCTTACTCTTGGATTTAGTGAAGGGACTTTGTTGGTGCGTTACCTAGGAGTTCATATTATCTCCTCCCGGCTCGGTAAGGTAGACTGTGTCTCCTTGGTTGATCGAATAACTAACAGGGTTCAATCGTGGACTCAGCACTTCATCTCCTTCGCTGGTTGTCTTCAGCTTATCAGGTCAGTCTTTCATGCAATCCAAGCCTACTGGGGGAGTGTTTTTACCATCCTGTTGCTGTGTTGGATTGCATTGAGCAAATCTTCAGATAGTTTCTTTGGGAGGGCCCTGGCCTAGGGAGAGGAGGTGCTAAGGTCTCCTGGGATGATGTTTGCCTTCCAAAGGAGGAAGGAGGCTTAGGTATTCGTTGGCTAAAGGATTGCAATAATGCGGCTATGTTGAAACACATTTGGATCTTGTTTACGGACAATGAGTCCTTATGGTGTAGGTGGATCCATTCAACTTTCCTGAAAAGGGAGAGTTTTTGGATGGTCAAACAACCCACCTTTTACTTTTGGGTGTGGAAGAGAATCCTCCATTTTAGGACATAATTTTGGCTTTCTTTTTGCTGAGGATAGGACACATTCTGGTTCGACAATTGGCACCCGAGAGGCCCCCTCAACCTATTGTTTTCAGACTCGTTGATCTACTATTCAGGTTTATCCAGGCTTGCTATAGTGGAGGATCTCTTCTCGCCGGCTGGTTAGTCCATTCGTGCACTGCTAGAGTCTTGGGAGCAGCCTCTTCCTCTATTATCACAAGTACTGGATCGTTTTACTTGGGAAGGAAGTACTTCTAATTTATTTTTGGTTGCTTCGACATGGCACCTAATTAGAAGGAAGAAGCCGCGGGTCAACTAGGCTTCCTTGATATGGAATAACGCTATAACCCCAAGATATCAGTTCAATCTCTGGCTTATCACTAGTTGATATTATTGGAAAGAAGCAGCTGTCATCCTTGAATGAAGTTTTTTCTATTGTAGGAGAAGAAGAGAGCTGACGGACTATAATACTTGAAGACCAACACCTTGAAAGATCCGCCATGAAAGCAAATAAGGAGAAAACAAATCCTTACAAAAATAAGCGAACGAATTTGATTAAGACAACGAATAGTGAAGGTTTATGATGTAGTTTCTGCAAGAAGCCACGCCATACAAGAGAAATTGCTTCAAGCTTCACAGAAGAATGCGGTGCTCAGTAGAGCTAAAAGATATTTAACAGAGAATAAGTTGGTAAAATCAGGACTCTCCTTGACTTCCTATCTAAGTTTTTTAATGTGTTTATTACTCCAGTTAGATGCGTGTCTAATTTCCGAAAACTCAACAGTTTCTCATTACCCTAATTCATGGATTCTTGATTCAGGTGCAACCAACTATATGAAACTTATAAACCATCACTAGGATATAGGAGTATTACCATAACATATAGATCTCCTATTACTATAGCTAGCCAATGAACCATAATTCTAAATCTCTCACTTAAACTTGATAATGTCCTTCATGTTCCTAAGTTGTCCACCAACCTCCTTTCCATTTATCAACTTACCAAAAATCTGAATTGTAAGGTGCTTTTCTCTATTCATCGTTGTATTTTGCAGGACTTGAATCAGGGAAGACGATTGGATTTGTTAAGGAATGGAATGGGCTCCACTATCTTGAAGATTCAAGCAGAATTGGTTGGTCTTTTGTGGGATATAATACCTATTACGACTCTTGTAATCTTATCCACTTATCTCAGATTTGGCTTCATCATTTTCGATTAGCACACCCACCATCTTCTTAGTACTATGTTTACTTCCATTTTTAAAATGCTATTGAAAATCTTCATTGTGAAGTTTGTGAACTTGCAAAACATCATCATGTTTCATTTCCTTTGAATAATGATACTAGAGTTTCAACACCATTCTCTCTTATTCATATCGATGGTTTGTCTCGATGGTTTGTCTCTTTTATTGATGATTATACTCGTACTACATGGCTATATCTTATGAAAGACAAATGTGAAGCTCAATCTATCTTTCAAAACTTTTACAAAACGATAGTCAATCAATTTGGAATGTTAATTAAGAGACTTAGGTCTGATAATGGGAAGGAATATTTCAATTAATATCTTGATCATTTTTTTCCGAACTTAGAGAATTATTCATGAGTCTTCCTATGTTGATATCCCTTGACAAAATGGAGTAGCCGAAAGGAAAAATAGGCACATCCTAAATGTTGCTCGGGCTCCTCTTTCAAATGTCTATTCCAAAGCATGTTTGAGGGGAAATTGTTTTAACTTCATCATATCTTATTAATTGGGTTTCTTCCAAAACCTTAAAAAATAAAAGTCCCTTACAAGTCTTGTTTACCTTTTATCCCGATGTTTCTCATAAATATCACCTTTCTCCTTGGATCTTTGGCTGTGTTGCATTTGTGCATATTCATTATCACAACCGAAACAAACTTGACCAACGTTCTCTAAAGTGTGTTGTTATTGGGTACTCTAATACTCGAAAAGATTATAAATTCCATGATCCTTTAACACGTCAAGTTTTTATCTCTATTAATATCACTTTTAATGAAAACTAGTTGTTTTTTCCTTCCCACCACTATCTTCGGGGGAGACTCCTAATGAAGATAGTGGGTTTGAACAACTGCCTCCACTATCTAGTGTGTCGCCCAATCCTATTTCATCCAATCCAACTTCATCTCATTTACCATCTTTATCTAGTCCTAGCCCTCTTAGTCCACCTAGTCCTTCATCTAGCCCATTGAGTCCTCTGCCTAGTTCATCATCATTTTCATCTAGTCCTCCTAAAAATTAACCAACCAAACTGCAAGTTTATTCAAGAAGGATGAAGCTCAATCTGAAACTGGATCAAGTCTTGTTAACCGAATTATTATCAAGTAATGAAATCACTCACTCTTCTTCTAATAAACCTAAGTGATTTGGATTTACCTATTACCTTGAGAAAAACTATTAGGAAATGTACCCAACATCCTATCTCTCAATTTGTGTCATAGAAAGCCTTTATTATTGCTCTTGATTCAATTACAATTCCTAACTCTATACATGAAGCTTTTGAGGATAGGAATTGTATACAAGTTATTTACCCAAAGGCAAATAACCAATGGAATGTAAATGGGTTTATGCCTTTAAGTACAAAGTTGATGGGACCTTGAGAGATATAAGGCAAGGCTAGTTGCAAAGAAGTATACCCAAACCTACGGGATGAATTTATCAGAACTTGCACCAATAGCAAAAATGAACACAGGATAAGTGGTACTTTCTCTTGCAACTATTTTTGGTTGGTTTTGGCAGCAATTTGATGTGAACAACACATTTTTACATGGAGATATGGAGGAGGAAGAAGTCTTTATGGAGCCTCCACTAGGTTTTGAAGAGGACTTTGGAAACAATCAAGTGTGTCAACTTACAAAGGCTCTATATGGTCTCAAACAATCCCCAAGAGATTGGTTTGGAAGGTTCACGAAGGCAATGCTTAAGATGAGTCACAAGCAGAGTAGAGGGATCACACCCTATTCATCAAAAAGGTATGGTCACAGCTTTACTTGTTTATGTAGATGATATAATTGTGACTAGTAATGATGAAGTTGAACAAAAGTCTCTTAAGAGCAATTTTGGTCAATAATTCGAGATCAAAGACCTTGAAAGTTGAGATACTTCTTTAGTATAGAGATAGCCTACTCTAAAAAAAGGTATTTTTATATCCTAAAGGAAATATGTACTTGATCTTCTAAAGGAAACAAGATGTCACAACAGCAAGGTGGTGAGCACTCCTATTGATGCAAACCATAAAATGGATGGACATGTAGAGAGTGGCATAGTTGATAAAGAGATATATCAAAGGCTAGTAGGAAGGCTTATTAATCTATCTCAGATTAGGCTAAACATAGCTTATGTTGTGGGAGTTGTAAGTCAGTTCATACATCATCATAAAGAAGAACATGCAAGTTGTGTCTACTGGATTCTTCACTATCTCAAAACTAATCCTGGAAAAGGTATTTTATTTAAAAATGGTGACAAGCTGAATCTTGAAGCCTATTGAAGCCTATACTGATTAAATTATGCTGGGTCACCAACAGATAGAAGGTCCACATTTGGCTATTGCACTTTTCTAGGGCGAAATCTTGTCATTTGGAGGAGTAAAAAACAAAATGTGATTACTAAATCTAGTGCTGAAGCTGAATCCAGGGCAATGGCGAATGAGATATGTTTTTTGCGGCTTAGGATTGTCATTGAAGACCTCAAAGTGGAATGCGAAGGAATTATGAGACTATTGTGATAATAAACCAGCAATCAACATTGCTCACTATCCAGTTTGGCATGATCAAACCAAGCATATTGATATATACAAGCATTTTATAAAGGAGAAGCTTGAATCAAGTTTGATCAAAACTCCCTACACTCCTAGCAAAGATCAGCTAGTAGATGTACTAACCAAAGGCCTACTAACCAAAGGCCTACTAACGTCGAGATTTTAGGAGATTAGCAGCAAGTTAGGCATAGAAGATACACTCACCAAACTTGAGGGGGAGCGTTGGAAAATTTCCTATAATCTCTCCCAAATTATTAGGGATATCACGTGATATTATTTGATTTGATTTTATTATGTGATTTGATTTTGTTAGCTGTAAATTAGCTATTGATAGGGATTAGGTCCTCTATTATTTGATTTTCTTACCTAATTTAGGTCTTCTATTTCTGTGTATATACACCTTGTAATTACTCGATGATAATAAGAAAATACAGATTCTTTTCTAGAATATTGATAACCTATTCTCTTGTTCGAAGACACCAAAGATGGCTTCTGCATGAAACAAAAGGCAACAAATCCAATCTTCATTGGACCAAAAAGTTATTGGACAGCAGGCACCGATGGCAGTAGCCTCAATAACCTTACACAGAGAGCACGCACCCACCAAGAGAGACTAATTCTCATTGAAAGCCTTTTTTGCAGACATCAGTAGAAGGAGAAGATATCCAATTCCAAGAGAAGAATAACCAGTAATACCACCATACTTCCATAGATACTGCTTTTCCAAATAGAAAGACAGAATGCTTTTCAGGAATCCATACCTACGAGAACTTAAGGTGGAAGAATAACGATTGCTGGATAATGAAAATGCCTGAACAAACAATACACAAAATTTTAACAAAAAATAGAAAAGAAATGCAAGCAAAGTTATTAAGAAAAAAGAGGTTTCCTATTGTTAAAAATTGGTATAATCTGTTAATCTTAACTGAAAAACATACCGAAAGATTCAACTGCCAAAATGAAGCATGTAAATCAGAAAAAGACTTGGTAATGGGAAAATACCTGATGTCCATGTGGCCAAATTTGCTAAGGTACTCATGCTTACAACAATAAGCCAGCCACACCTACGAATCCACAATCAGAAACTACCGATATAAGGGACAAGTGAAAGAGAAATTAATCCATACACAAAATGCTTACAGCAGCATTCCTCTCAATTAACTCAGAAGAAACTGCAAGGTGAAAAAAGTAATTGCATTAATCTGGCGGAAAGACATAGCTCTACATGAGGATATCCTTCTCATAGTGGGAGCACAAGGATCCTCCCTTCCTGATTTCTATGGCAAAGAAAGAGCTAGAGCTGGACAGCATATCAATAGTGCAACTTAGTTTTACTCAGAAGCAGAATCATCTAACCTTGACATTACATATGAAAAGATGATTGAACTCCTTCATCCCTTTCTGAATACAGTATGAGAGGCAAATCATAACTGAGAATAATTATGTTAAAAAATTAAATTTTCAACTTAGTACCCGAGAATCATATCGAATTAAATATATGCAGCGACTCTATACGGTAATAATACTAGCAATTGAACTTCTCAACAGATTAATTAATGTTCTGTAGAAGGCAGTGGAATGGAGCTTTGCGGCGGCTTATCATAAAGCTCAATGTTATAGACTTTCCTGACTTTACATCAGAGATCATAGATTAATGCTAGGGAGAAGTCAACACAAAAGGCAGTGTAGTGGAGCTTTGCTGAATAAACTGACCAGTGCTGGGAATAGTCAATTTTAGTGCCCGACTGAATCCAAGATCAACCAACTGAAATTGAGTACATGTTAACCACAGATGTTGTTCAAGCAACAGGAGAATCATGACATTGACAGAGAATCCAACACTTTGACCAGTAAGAACATAATACTATCCTAGGAGGAGCTGTGAAGATGCTATCAGGGTGAATATGATGAGACCTCAAATCTGTGCGGAAACATCCCTGCTGCCACAGGAATCCAAGTTTTACAAGGCTCCAATGGCCTCCACGAAACATTCATATGGAAAAAAGTGAAGACATTTACTTGCAAAAGTGCCCATGTCCCCTGGATAGTTTATAAAAGGAAAATTTCTAAAAGAGATAAGCAGAGATGCCAATTCCATAATGCCCATGATTACTGGTTTGCAAACACTCAAAATATCTACAGTTAAAAAACCCTATTGAGAACACCCACAATTAGATGCCAAAAATGAAATTCCAAGACTAGCTGCAAGAAGATGGCCACCTCTCATTTGGCAAATCTCAAAAATTTTAAGTCTCCATAAAATACAGATCATGGGGCAAGGACCCCACTTCCAAGAGTTAGCACATCACAGCCTGACCAAAATGATAACAAATGCTATCTGCACAATCATGCTTGATTTTTTGCCAACCACGACAGTCATACTTGTGCCAAGATGCAACCTAGCACAATATGCTCAACAAACTAAGCAAACTGACAATAGACAGAAATATGTTGAAGTCTCCAAAAATACATGCAGAATTATACAAGCTCCACACATCCTGCAGGAAGGCGCAATTTCTTTGCGAGGTCTTCAAAATAGTTAATTTTTCTCCTGAAGGTCAACATCAACAAACTTATGCACAGCTCAAACAACACACAAACCCTACCAAAAGCAACATGTCGAGTGCACCATCTCATTCAAAGAGCGAGCATGTAAAAGATGGCAAAAGAAATCCAAACCATCCACTCCATGCATCCCCACAAGCATTGATCCCAAGATCCTTGCAGATATAATTTTAATGGCACAAATTAGAGCCAACTTCCTCAGCAAACAACCCTTACCAAAAAAAAAAAAAAAAAAAAAAAAAAAAACTTCCTCAGCAAACAATGATAATAGAATATGAGCTTCAAGAGAATGAGTTGCGAATCCATGTAGAGGGATTGAGTGAACTCCTGGCCAAGTAACTCTTGATTTCAATGCACAAGCAATATAGAACTAGTTTGTCAGGCAAATTTATATCAACTGGAGATTCAATATAAAGAGCATCCCGAAGAGAGAGCTTCTACAGACTACACCAACCCTGAAAGTGGAAAAGTATAATCTGCCATGATGTTAAAGAATACATGCATTCAGTTTCTCATCTCACAAGTACAAGGTAAAAGCATCCAATAAGATAAAGAACAAACAGACAAACTATGTCTCTACTGCATAAGTCAAACTGCCATCGATGTGTGCATTCATGTAACCAAGCGAAGCAACTAGACTTAATCTTACAAACGGGGCTCAATTGTAGTTTTGTCCAGTAAAGTTCACAGAAAAAGATGAGAGCACAACATCATCGAAGAGAAAGACTTAAACTGGCACTCAATATCATTTTTACCAAAAATACCCCCAGAAGAAGCAAAAGTAAAAGCCCCAAATGATCAAGCAAAAACAACTAGACTTAGCCTTGGACACAAGACTCTGTTGCAGTAATTGTAGTTTCATCCAGTGAAGTTCACAAACGAGTGAGCACGACATCATCAAAGAGAGACTTGAACTAGCACCCAAAATGAACCATTTACACTAAAAATACCCCTAGGTTGCTAAGTCGAGTGATTCCCCTGAAAGTTAATTAAAATGGCCATACACTTCAAACACGAACCAGGTTGATTCATCACTGATGGAGCATTGTGATTAGAATTAGAAACTACATAATGGGAAAGTGAAAGGGAAATTGAGCTATACACAAAATGCTTGCAACGACATTCCTCTTCATTAACCTGGAAAATTTTTAAGGTGAAAAAAGAAATACGGTTAATTTAGCTGGAAAAAAATAGATTTACATGAGGATTTTTTTCCCCTAGTGGAAGCACAAGGATCCTCCTTACTGATTTATATAGAAACAAAAATGCTAGATAGTTACTTGCAATAGTGAAAATTACGGCTGCCATAGGAATCGTCATTTTTATAAGGCTCCAAATGCCTTCACTAAACGTTCATATGGGAAAAAGTGAAAAGACACTTGCAAAAGTGCCCATGTCACCTGGATAGTTTGTGAAAGCAAATTTCTAAAAGAGATAGTAAGAGATGCCAATTCCATAATGCCCATGATAATCGGTTAGCGAACACTCAAAATATGTCCAATTAGGAAACTTCACTCAGAGCACCCACAATTAGATGCCATGAATGAAAATCCAAGACTAGTTACAAGAATCGCCACTGCTCATCTGGCAAATCTCAAGAATTTGAAGTCTCCATAAAATACAGATAATGGGCCAAGGACATCACTTCCAAGGGTTAGCACATCACACCCTGACCAAAATGTTAACAAGTGCTTTATGCACATTATGCTTGCTTTTTGACAACCACCACTGTCTTACTTGAGCTAAAATACAAAGGTGCACAATTTGCTCAACAAAGTGAACAATTGACCATACAAAGAAATATGTTCAAGAATCCAAAAATACAAGCGGATACAGGCACCATACATCTTCTCTTCCCCTTATTCTAGACCGCTTGGCTAGGTGTCTTGTTGGTAGCTAGGTCGTATTGCCTGGCGTTTTTTGCCGCTTGGCACCTAGTGCTCTATTTGGTTTGGTGCCTTTTGGTTTTTTCTACTCGGCTCCCTTCCACTCAGATTGAGCATGTTCAGTTGAATGCAAGTTTTTGGAGCCGTTTGGGTGTACATATTGACCTTCCCCATTATATTAATTGCTTACTTTCACCAAAAAAAAAAAAAAAACATTGGGTGATAGTTCATACAACATATGAACCTTACCTAAAGCAACATGTCCAGTGCACTATCTCATTGAAAGAGGGAGCTTATAAAAGAGTACAAAAACATCCAAACCATCCATGCCATGTCCCCACGAGCATATATTACCAAGCATCCTTGCAGTTATAGTTTTGAAGGTAAAAACTAGAGCCACCTTCCACTGAAAATGATAATAATAGAATACGAGTTTTAAAGAGAATGAGGGGTGAATCCATGTAGAGGGATCGAGCCAACTTGTGGCCAAGTAACTCTCCATTTCAACACACAAGCAATATAGAACTAATTTGTCAGGCATTATATCAACTGAAGATTCGGTATAAAAAGCATCCCCAAGAGAGAGCTTCTACAAACAGGAAGAGAACTATATGTTCATCGCATCACCTCTAATCCTCGAAAATGAAATATCACAAACACATCTTTGCAGAGTTCATGCAGTAACAAAAATCCTTATAGAAAGATCCAGACATCACTCATCACCTTAATCCACAAAGAAAAACAACAATTCAGTGGCTCAACTAAATAGAATTGCGTTAGATACTCTCCTTTTGCAAGTACATCCAACAAAGAGGCCACAAAAGCATGGTCAAGCTAGTTCTCACACACCCTATCATAAAAGCACGGCCAAAATATAAATTGATTAGGGGTTGACCCATATACATTAGAGTGAGGACATTAAAAGAACCAAAATCCAAGAATTGGGAGCTTATCCAATTTCAAACAAAGCCTGGACTCCACAATTCATCAACTCAGCCACACAAAAAAGGCAATAGATCATCACTCATAAAATCTGGCAAAACTCCAACATTTAATAAGAACAAAGACAATTATCATCTTTCCACTCTAAGGGAATCAATTAAGGCATGATATTCAATAAAAACACAAGTGCCTACACAGCAGGAGTTCATCAAAATTTCAGTTTTTAACCCAGTCCTGAAGATCAATTAAAGATCTAAGCAATAATTGACCAACCTCATCATATGTACCATTCCGTAGACAACACCCTCAATCAAAGAGATCCGCTCCATGAGAAAAGAAGCTACTACCAATCCAATGGATTATAAATCCAAAAACAGCTCTAAAACAACAAAAGGATGGACATCCTCAATTAAAGAGATTGCTTTGCGAGAAAAGAAGCTACTACCAATTCACGGGATTATAAATACAGAAACAGCTCTAAAACAACAAAAGAATGGATTATATCCACAATAAATGATCAAAGGAGGACCGTAAACACTAAGGATTCACATGACCACTCCTTAACACCCACCTAAAGCATTAGATATCACCTGGTAAATGAAAAAGTTCCACCGAAGGTTCTGTACCAAAAGAAACACATCTATCATACAGAATGAAAGCCTAAGCAAACTAAATTGTGTGAAGCTAGTATTCGGGGAAAAAAAGAAGAAAAGAAAGGCCAGATGAATAAATTGCACATAATTTACCAGCAATAGATTTAGTGATTGTAGTGTGCATTACAGGAACAAAGAGAAACAAGCCAGAACTTAGTGGATCTCAAGCTTTCCAGACTCAAACAATCCCTACAATGGAAGATAGCCAATGATAATTCATCTTCCAAAAACAACAAAAGCCAATAGAAGCTCAAAGAAAGAAGAGCTTGTTAAATGAAATCTAGGATGAACCATCACATATTGAAGACTGTCCACATCGAACCAGAAGAGGCTTGCATCGAAGGAAAGAGAACTTGGCCCTAATCACCTCACCATAAACGGAAAAAAAGCAGAAGCAGGAAACAAACTTCATTGAAACCAATAACTACCTGGAATACACAAAGTGGCTGTTTGTCTAATTTCAAATGATTGTCAACTTAGCCCTGCATAAGAACGCATAGAACACAACTTCTCAAACCCGGCAAAACTTCAACCTGTAGAGGAATTAGAACTTGATAATGATTAAGCTCACTGCACCCTGCAGATAATCAACTAAAGACAAACTCAAATCAAAACTACAAAATGCCTAGAAATCTTCAAAATTTCAGTCCATCACCTGTCTTGAAGATGTGATCAGAGACTACTACTTCAGAACTCAAGCAAACAGAGACTGCATGATAGATCACCACTCCTCCAAGAAGCCCAGGTGCCTTATTCTAAGTAAACCAACCAGCTTCTATCTATGACCAACCAGCTTCTATCTATGTATATATCATCATTAGACAACATGCTGAAGAGATCGCTCCAAGAGGAAAGATGCAACTGCCAAGTCACCGAAATGCATACTGATCTTGATAAACGATTAAATGGATAGATTGATCCATTGATGAACCATCCAACAACATCGCTATACATACTATACCTTAGGGAAAGTTTTGGAAAAAGGTAAATGTTACCGCAAAAAATAGTGTGAAAAACATAAATTTTTTCAGGAAAAGAACATATCCTGCAAGGTTTCAGATAACATAGAGAAAAAAGAGGCAATAGGTCGCATGAATATAACATCTCAGCATAGGAAATTACCATCCAGACAACATCAATCTCATCAAATATTAACACAGAAAACTTGACAAAAACTTCTAAACCAAATTTAAACCAAATTTAACACACTATAAAAAAAAAATGAGACAATATTTCAATGAATGTGTGACAACATACACTCCAAAAATGAATATAAAAAAAAATGCATATGCAAGAAAAAAAATGATGTGTATTTCCCAATGAATGTGTGACAACATATGTTGAACCCGAAAAAGTCCATGATAAATAACATGCAGGATAGTTCCATCAAAGAAAAAGGTAAGACATACAAATCAAAAGTTTCCAATCCAATCCCAAAGAGAAAGTAGGCTCTAATATGCCAAAGAAAAACTGGTATCAGCTATCATCATCCATTAGCAAATAGAAACAAAATAAGAATGACTATGAATGCAAATTGTGATATATATATGATGTACATCATTTCCAGATAAGATATTACCAGTATGCCCTGAAGTAAAACCGATTCTGTCAGCAATAAACCTTCAAAGTCCCAAGAACCAAAGAAAACCTACAATTTAAATATCCATATGGCCATTCACTAAGTCCAACAACTCAAAGAACCACCGGCATGGAAAGAACACAAAATGACCTCTTGCTCTGTACCAAAAGAAAACACAGAAGTTGTGTGAAAAGAAAGGCAAAGCAAACTAGGTAATGCCTAGAACTAGTTCCATTAGTCCTCCAAAAAGCCCAAATGTGGTATTCTATGCAACCAATTGACCACTTGCATTGTTTTTATTGCCCTACAACATCCTCAGACAAAATGATCATTCCAAGAAGAAAGAAGCCACTGCCAATTCACAGAATAGCGAATACCAGAATCAGCTCATAATACAATTAAACTTCAAAAAATCAATCGATCAAATGGGAGGAGCACAAACCCTAACGATGCCCACAACATGGCAGAGTGCTGGAGAGGTGAGGAGTAACCTTCAGAAAATAACATTGCATAAACAGAACCAGACCGACTTAACACTCATAAACGCCCGATGAGACCGAAGTATGAGGACACGAGGGATGGACTACTTCTAGGAGGGAGAGACCAGCTTTTGAACTTCAATAAAATTAAGACAAAGTGGATCTGGATTAAATAATGATCAGTTGGGGCGTGTACACCATGCAAAGAAAGAACCATCACAGATCATACATCGACCACACCAAAGAAATGAGAATTGATTTTCGCATTAATTCGAACATTATGGGACTGGAGAACAAATTTCATTCAAATTGACAACTGCCTCGTGAAACCATAGAACTTACCCAATTTTAGACAATCATCGCTCGCGAGAGATCACCACATGTCAAGTCCGGCAAGACTCGACCTGTGAGAGAACTCCCAAAGATAAAAACTGAAGAACAAATTCCCATCAAAACCAGTAAATTTGAGTCTATCCCCCGGTCTTAGATGTGACATCAAAGACTAATAATTGATTGTCTCAACCTAAAAAAAGACAGAAAAAGGATCATCAATCCTCCAAAAAGCCCAAACATCCATATTTTATGAAACAAACTGACAATGCCATAGTAATCATCGTCCTTGACATCCCCTCGACGAATAGTTCACTCCAAGGGGGAAAAAAGCCACTGCAAATTCACCAAATAACTAAATCCATGAGGTGCTCATAAAACAATTGTACAGAAAGTCGGTCCATAGAGCAATTAATGATCAGAGGAGGAGCTAAACCAAACACTTCCCATGATGACCATCCTCAGATGAAAGAGGTATGATCCAAGAGGAAATAAGCCACAGTAAAGCATCGAATAACAAGAATCCAGAATAAGCTGGTAAAAACAATAATGCAAAGACCGATCGGTCAATCAATAAGATAATTTCAATAACCACAGGCATTGTCCCAAAGAAGCCAGGTGAAACTCTCAAGGATCTCAGCAACAGGGGGTTTCTGCAACCAGAAGAGGTTTGCATCATAGTCAAGCTACTTCTTGCACATCCTATCATTAAAGCATGGCCAAAATATCAATTGATTAGGGATTGATCCATATAAATACACACGGAGAGTGAGGACATGAAAAGAACCAAAATCCAAGAAGCGAGAGCAAAAAGCCTAGAAACCTGGTAAAACTTCAACCTTTAGAAGAATTAGAACTCGACAATAATTATCTCACTTTGCTCCCCGAATATAATCAACTCAAGACAAACTTAAATCAAAACAACAAAAAACCTAGAAATCTTCAAAATTTCAGTCCATTGCCCCTGCCAAAGATGTCAACAAAGATACTTCAGAATTCAAAACAAAGACTGCATAATAGATCACCACTCCTCCAAGAAGCCCAAACACCTTATATTATATAACTGACTAGCTTCTATGTATTTATCATCATTAGACAACATGCTCCAACGAAGAGATCGCGCTCTGAGGAAAGATGCAACTGCCAATCCACTGTGAAATCCAGAATCATCTTGTTAAACAATTTAATGGAATGATAAATCTATTGATGAGCCATCCACAACATCGCTTTATAAGGTGAAAACACTACATATTATAACGTTTGGAAAAGTTTTGGCAGAAGGAAAATGTTACCACAAAAAAAAAAAAAGTGTGAAAAACAAATATGTGAGTACCAAATAACATAGAGAAAAAGAGCAATAAGTAACACCAAAATAATAACTCAGCATAAGAAATTACCATCTAGATGACATCAATCTATCTAATATGAACACAAAGTAAACCTGAGAGAAATTCTTCAAATAAACCAATTTAACATACACACAAACTTCAAGCAGACATACACACCAAGTCAACAGAAAATGCATATGCAAGAAATGTATTTCCAAGTGAGTGTGCAACAAAGTACATTGACATGCAGAATAATTCCATTACAGAAAATGTCTTTGCTTTAACCAATTTCTGACCATAAAAGAAAGAGAATTTAATGGTGATCCCTTTGCTTTATTATTATTATTATTATTATTATTATTATTATTATTATTATTATTATTATTATTATTATTATTATTATTATAACTGGGTCAACACTAATGGAACCATGTACTGTCCAGAATGCAATAAATAAAAGCTTATACCATTTCAAACAAAACCTGGTCTCCACAATTCATCCATTCAGCCCTGCAAAAAAGGCAAAGGATCAGCACTTCTCAAATTCAGCAAACCTTCAACCTAAAGCAATTAGGAATAGATGATTATCATCTCGATTCTTGCTACTAACCAAAGATAATTAATGAAAGAATGAGTTTTAAAAAAGAAACATAAGTGTCCATGCAGGAAATTATTAGAAGTTTCAGTTCAACACCCAGTGCTCCTAGTCCACCAACCCAACATTATACTACCAAAGAATCATCAATCCCAAGAAAAGCTTGAATGTTTTATTCTATGGAACAATTAACCAAACTAATCATATTTACTGTTCCTTACATGACATCATCAGAGAAGAAGTTACTTCCAATCCACTAAAAAACAGATCCAGAATCTGCTCATAAAACAACTAAATAGCCCGACCGACCAATCAATTAATAAATGGTCAAAGGAGGAAAGTAAACCCTAATGATGTCCACAACCATGGCAAAGTCCTAAACAGGCAATGGGAGCACAAGAAATTAAGCTTCTGCAACAAGCCAGATGCTTCAGAAATAAGACCAAGAAAGTAATTGGCTCAGCAACCATTGAAATATAGAAACAAACTAACAAAGATTAAGAATGCAAATCGTAATAGATATCTGAAGTATGCCATTCCAAATAGGAAGACACCAGTATGCACCAAGTAGAAGCAATTCCATCAGCAGTAAGCATTCAGTCTGGATAACCAATGGCCATTGACAGAGTCCAACCAACTCAAACAGCCTCTCGCACGTAAAGAGCAGAAAAAAACCTCTTGTTGTAAACTAAAAGAAAACACAGAAGTCATGTAAAAAGAAAGGTGAAGCTAGGTAGGCGTTCTGGAGCCGTCCCATGATAGGGAAGAAGAGCATGACGTATACATCTTACATATGCTATCTCCACGATTTACCGGAGACCCAATTAATGATCTCAGCACACAGATAAGGGAAGGGAAACGAGCTTAATTTGTGTGGACCTTTCCAGACAAGAAAGAACTCTGAAATAAAACCTTGTCCTAATTGATGATGCTTATGTAAAAAGAAAGAACGATTATTGATCCAAGACACTCCATATTGAACTTGATGAGGCAAACTATTGCCTTGACCAAACTCTGACCTGCAAACGAAAGAGAACATCTTATCATTCCTCCTTAACTAGAAGATAGGAGAAATGGAAGAAAAATTAGGAATTGATGCTTATGTAGAAAGGAAGAACACATCATTGATCACAGAGACTCCATATCGAACTTGGCCATGCAAAGTATTGTCTCGACCAAACTCTGATCTGCGGAAGGAAGAGAAACTAGATCTGATCTTTGAAATTAACTCAGAATAACAGAAGTGAAGGACAAGTTCCATTCAAACCAATGACTGCCTAAAGTCCAAGGGAGGAGGAGCTCCTCCAATTCCAAACAATTATAACCTCAGCCCCACAGAGAGCGCAAGAAATCACCAACTGTCAAATCCTGTAAAATAAGCATAGAAGGTTGTCAAAATTTCAGTGCATCGCTTGTCCTAAAGACTATACTACATCATCAGCTCAACTAAACAAGTGCAAGATTAGATCATTAGTCCTCCAAAAGCCCAAATGTCTTGTTCTATATAACCAACTGATCAGTAGCATTGTGCTCATGGTCCTCAGACAAACATGATCATTCCAAGAAGAAAGAAGCCACTGCCAATTCACGGAATATTGAATATTAGGATTGGCTCATAATGCAATTAAATGGAAAGATCAATCAATGATGAATCAATCACCAATTAGAGGAGCGCAAACCCTAACAGTACCCATAACACATGGCAGACTCCCAGAGAGGCGAGAGTAACCTTCAGAAAATTAGCATACAAATCATACTGATTTAACAATTAATCAAGAAGGAAAAATAAAAGAAGAAGGATCAAGAGTCTTTAGGGAATGATGTCTCCTTCAAGAGTACTTCTCGGAAGCACAACGAGAAGGGAATGTATGCACAATCATAGACGCAAGGTGAGATTGAAGGATGAGGGCACAAGGGAGGGCTATTTCTAGGAAGGAGACACTGGCAAGAAGATCTGGATTGGATAGCGATCCGTTGTGGCACGTAAACCTTGCAAAGAAAGAACCTTCACAGATCACAAATCCACCAAACTTTGAACTCCAAAGGAATAAAAATGGCAAGACAAATAAATTGCACTTGCAATATCTCCATGATTTACCAGCAATCAATTTAGTGGTTGCAAAAGATCCATTGCAAGGACAAATAGAAACAAGCCGAACTTTGTGGATCTCAAGCTTTCCAGACTTATAAACAATCCCTAGAATGGAAGATAGTCAATGAATATCCATTTTCAAAAAACAACAAAAGCCAATAGAAGCTCAAAGAAAGAAGAGCTTGTTAAATGAAATGTAGAAAGAACCATTATTGACTGAAGACAGCCCACATCAAACCAGAAGAGGCTTGCATCAAAGGAAAGAGAGCTAGGCCCTGATTGTCTCACCATAAATGGGAAAAAGCGAAGCAAGAAACAAACTTCATTCAAACCAATAACGCCTAGAATCCACAAAGCAGCTGTTTGTCCAATTTCAAACTATCATCAACTCAGCCCAAAAGAATGCAATAGATCACCACTTCTCAAACCCAGCAAAACTTCAACCAGAACTCCACAATTTTTATCTCACTGCTCCCCAAAGATAATCAATTGAAGACAAACTTAAATCAAAACTACAAATGCCTAGAAATTTTCAAAATTTCAGTCCATCCCCACCCCGAAGATGTGATCAGAGACTACTTTAGAACTCAAGTGAAATTACCAGCAAGGGAGTGCGCCAAATGCTAAATATCCAGCCACAAGGCGAGTACTATCCTTACAATAACTATGAAATAATTGAAAGACTCCTGCAATTAGTACATCTTCTCCGTCCCAATCAAATTCCATAGCTATTAAAATCCAAAAAGATACCATACCCATATAAAAAGCAATTTGTTTCCACATTGCCCAACTTAATGACGGTATTTCGTGATCAGAACCGGATAAAACCTCAGTCTGAACAACCATCTTCACCAAATTGAATTCACCATTATCTTAAAGCCAATGAAAGGTAGCAGAGATCCGTCAATCAATGGCATGGCACCTTCAAAATTTCATTTTTATTCACCCCCACTAAAAATTTTGTTCATAAGGGGAAAGAACACTGGAAAATGAGAACCTGAAGCATCAAGTTGTGAGATATGCAGTTGGAAGTCCAATCAGGAGTCTCATAGAATAATAGGGAGAGAAACGAGCTTGAACTTGTGTGGACCTTTCCAGACAAGAAAGAATTCTGAAAGAAGAGCTTCCCCTATGATTTGATGCTTATGTAGTATACTGATCACAGACCATATCGAAATTGACAAGGTAAACTATTGCCTCGACCAAACTCTGACTTGCGTAAGGAAAGAGAACATATCTGATCGTTCCACCTTAACTAGAAGATAACAGAAGTGGAAGACAAATTAGGAATTGATGTGTATGTGTATGCAGCAAGAAAGAACATCACTTATCCAAGACACTCCATATCGAACTTGGCCCCATAAAGTATTGCCATGACTGAACTCTGATCTGCAAAGGGAAGAAAACTAGATCTGATCTTTCGGATTAACAAGAAGATAATAGAAGTAATGGACATGTTTCATTCAAACTGAGAACTGCCTTGTGAAACCAAAGAGCTTATCCAATTTCAGACAATCATCAGATCGCGGCAAATCACCACTAGTCAAGTTTGGCAAGACTCCAACCTGAGTGAATCAGGACTAGACAATAATAAACTCAACAGGATAAAAAAACTGAAAAACAAATTCCCATCAAACCTAGTAAATTTCAGTTTATCACCAGTTCTTAGACATGATCAAAAACTACTAATTCATCATCTCAACCCAAAAAGAGGAAAGATAGCAAAAGGATCACTGGTCCTCCTAAAAGCCAAACATCCAAGACACAGCCTTCATAGTATTCTTTGTCCTTGACATTCTCACACAAGCAGTTTCACTCTAAGGGCAAAGAAACCACTGTGAATTCACCAGATAATGGAAAGGTTGATAAGTCATTGTGTCGATAAAGGGTAAAAGGAAGAGCTAAATCAAACATTTCCCATAACGACATCCGACATCCTCAGATGTCAAGAGACTATGATCCAAGAGGAAAGAAGCCACATTGCCAATTCACCGAACAACAAGATCCAGAATAGGCTGCTAAAACAACAACACAAAGTTCAATCGATCAGTCGATGAATCACTAAGTGATCAAAGGATGAGGCATAAACCAAAGAATTCTGATGACCAAGAGGCATTGTAGGCCAAGCAAAACCCTCAAGAATCTCCATGCAACAGGGAAAAATATCACTGATCACAGAACTCCACATCAAACTTGGCCATGTAAAGTATTGCCTCCACCAAACTTTGATCTGCAAAAGCAAGAGAACTAGATTTGACCTTTGGATTCAGTAGAAAATAACAGAAGTGAAGGAGAAGTTCCATTGAAACCAATAACTGCCTAAAATCCAAGAAGCGAGAGCTCTTCCAATTCCAAACAATTTTCAACTAAACCACTCGGGGGAACACAACGAGATCACGAGCTGTCAAATCCAAGAAACTTTCAACCCGTAAAAAAGTAGAAGGTTGTCAAAATTTCAGTCCATTGCTCGTCCTAAAGTCAAAGACTTCTAGTCCTAAATACAAAGACTTCGGGGTCATCAGCTCAACTAAAGAGTGCAAGGTTAGCTCATTGGTCTTCCATAAAGCCCAAACGTCTTATTCTATGTAACCAACTCCACCGGTTACCTTGCACCGTGTTCATTGTCCTCGACAAACATGATCGCTCCAAGAAGAAAGAAGCCACCGCCAATTCACGAATAGTGAATACCAGAATCAGCTCATAATACAATTAAATGGAAAGATCAATCAATGATGAATCAATCACCAAATTGGTTCGAATTAAAATGACAAACAGTTTCCCTTCGAAGGGGAAGAAACACTGCGAAATCACCAAATAATGGAAAGATCAATCAGTCATTGTATTCTTAAAGGGTCAAACAAAAAGAAATGAACAAGCATCAATAGTGCCTTTTGGGAATGATGTCTCCTCTGAAGAGCACTTCGCACTGGCTGTCAACTGAGAAAGGAATGCATGCACAATCATAGACACAAGATGAGACTGAAGGATGAGGACACGGGGGAGGGCTATTTCTAGGAAGGAGACACTAGGAAGTGGATCTGGATTGGATAGTGATCTGTTGTAGCATGTACACCTTGCAAAGAAAGAACCATCACAGATCACACATTGGCCAAACTCCAGCCTCCAAAGGAATGAGAATTGTTTTTCGCATCAATCACAAAATTATGGACTGAAGAACAAATTTCATTCAAACCAATAACTGCCTCGAGAGACGATAGAGCTTATCCAATTTCAGACAATGCCTGCAGAGAGAACCCCATGTCAAGTCTGGCAAGACTCCAACCTGTGAGAGAACTCGCAAAGATTAAAAAACTGAAGAACAAATTTCCCATCAGACCCAGAAAATTTCAGTCTTAAGACGTGATCATAGACTAATTCATCATCTCAACCGACAAAAAAAATAAGAAGACAGCAAAAGGGCCACCACTCCTCCAAAAAGCCCAAACATCCAAGACATAGTATTAACAGCATTCATCATCCTTGACATCCTCAGCAAACAGTTTGCACGGGAAAGAAACCACAAAGTCACCAAATAACGAAAGATTGATCGGTCCATCAGTATCAAGGGCCAAAGGAGGAGTTAAACCAAACACTTCCCATAACGACCTCCTTCAACGTCAAGAGATCACAATCCAAGAGGAAAGAAAGAAGCCACACTGCCAATTCACCGAACAATGAGAATCAAAGGATCTCCGTGCAAGAGGGACAGATCTCTGCAACCAAATGACGCTTCACAAAATCAGACCAAGAAAATCAATCGGACACCATCAACAAAATCAATCAATCAAGAAATGGAAAACAAAAAGGAATGATGGGGAGAGTTACCATCACAAAATCAGATGCAACTGCCAATCAACCGAAATGCATACTCATCTTGATAAACAATTAAATGGAAAGATCAATCTATTGATAAACCATCCAACAAAATTGCTATACAAGTGAAACATTACATACTATACTTTAGGGAAAGTTTTGGCAGAAGGTAAATGTTACCGCAAAAAATAGTGTGAAAAACAAATATTTTTTGGAAAAGAACATGTCTTGCAAGTTCCAGATAACATAGAGAAAAAAGAGGCAATAGGTCGTCATCTCAGCATAGGAAATTACCATCCAGACAGCATCAATCTCATCAAATATTAACACAGGAAACCTGACAAAAATTCTTCAGATAAACCAAATTTAACACCCATTGAGACAATATTCAAGCAGACATACACTCCAAGAAAAAAAATGCATATGCAAGAGACGTATTTCCCAATGAATGTGCGACAAAGTACGTTGAACCCGAAAAAGTCCATGATAAATAACATGCAGGATAGTTCCATCAAAGAAAAAGGTAAGACATACAAATCAAAAGTTTTCCAATCCAATCCTGAAGAGAAAGGAGGCTCTAATCTGCCAAAAGAACGAGTGGTATCAGCTACCATCATTAATTAACAAATAGAAACAAAATAAGAACCATTAAGAATGCAAATTGTCATAGATATTTGATGTATGTCATTTCAAAATAAGAAACTACCAAGATGCCCCCAAGTAAAAACGATTCTCACAATAAACCTTTAAAGTCCCAATAACCAAAAACACCTACAAATTAGACATTTATATGGCCATTGACTGAGTCCAACAACTCAAATAACCCCTGGCACAAAAAGAACACAAAATGACCTCTTGTTTTGTACCAAAAGAAAACATAGAAGTCGTGTGAAAGAAAGGCGAAGCAAACCAACCAGGTAATGCCTAGAGCTAGTTCCATGATAGGGAAGAAGAGCATGACACATACATCTTACATATGATATCTCCATGATTTACCAGAGATCCAATTAGTGATTGTAGCATACAGATAAGAACGAAGAGAAACGAGCTAAAACTTTTGTGGACCTTTACAGACAAGAAAGAACTCTTGACGGAAGAGCTTGTCCTATGAATTGATGCTTATGCAGCAAGAAAGAGCCATCACTGATCAGACACACCATCTCGAAATTGATGAGGTAAAGTATAGCCTCGAACAAATTATGACCTGTGAAGGAAAGAGAACATCTGATCACACACCATCTCGAAATTGACGAGGTAAAGTATAGCCTCGAACAAATTATGACCTGTGAAGGAAAGAGAACATCTGATCATTCTACCTCAACTAGATGATAACAGCAGTGGAAGACAAATTAGATATTGATGCTCATGTAGCAAGAAAGAACATCACTGATCGTAGACACTCCATATCGAACTTGGCTACGTAAGGTATTGCCTTGACCAAACTTTGATCTGCAAAGGAAGGAGAAATAGATCTGAACTTTCAGATTAACTAAGAAATAACAGAAGTAAAGGACAAGATTCATTCAAACCAATAACTGCCCAAAATCGAGAAGCGGAGCTCATCCAATTTCAAAGAATTATCAACTCACCCCCCACGTAAAACGCAGAAGATCACCACCACAAATCCAGCAAAACTTTCAAGATGTAATGGAAGCCTAGAAGGTTGTCAAAATTTCAGTCCATCATTTGTCTTTAAGACAAAGGCTTCTAGATCACCAACCCAAAAAGCCCAAATGTCGTATTGTATGCAATTGCCAATTCACTGAATGCCGAAAATAAACTCAAAATACAATTGAACTTGGAAATATCAATCAATGATGAATCAATCACCAATTAGAGGAGCGCAAAACCTAATCATGCCGACAACATGGCAGAGTCCCGGAGAGGCGAGGCGTGACCTTTGGAAAATAACATAGCATAAACAGAATCAGACCAATTTAACAATCAATGAAGAGACAAAATGAAAGAAGAGGATCAAGAGCCTGCATTGGGAATGATGTCTCCTCTGAAGAGTACTAGAGGCTGACAAACTGAGAGAGGAACGGATGCACAATCATAGACACCAGATGAAACGGAAGGATGAGGACACGAGGGAGGGACTATTTCTAGGAAGGAGACAACGGCTTTCGAAATTTAATAAGAATAAGATATGGATATGGATTGGTTAGTGATTGGTTGGGACGTGTACACCTTGCAAAGAAAGAAACACCGCAGATCATACATCAATCAAACAATGACCTACCAACTAATGAGAATCAGTTTTCACATTAATCAGAAAATAATGGGACTGGGGAACAAATCCATTTAAACCAATAAATGCCTCGAGTAACAATAGAGCTTATCCAATTTCAGATGATCATCAACTCGTGCAAGATCACCACTTGTCAAGTCTGGCAAGACTCCAACCTGTGAAAGAATCAGGACTTGAAGATAATCAACTCACAAAGATAATACAAAGAAGAATAAATTCCAATCAAGACCAGTAAATTTCAGCCTGTCGCCTGGTCTAAGATGTGATTAAAGACCACTAGCTCATAATCTCAATCAAAAATAAGAAAGCAACGGATCATCAGTCCTTCCAAAAATCTAAACATCCGTGTTTTATCAATAAGCCACTCCCTCTTCATTTATTATTAGATAAATGCTTGAAGAGCATTCTTCAATGTTTTTTCAACTTTAAAAAAATTACAATTTTTCATTGACTATAATTGTGAACAGTGACATATATGATATTCTTGATTTAATTGCTCAAACAGTATACTCATACCCATCAATGTGTGTGTGTATAGTTTTATTATTTTGTCTCTAAGAAGTATGCTTTTACTATGGTAAATTTAAGTATCTCATTTGTGGCCAAAAAAGGAATACATAAATGAGAAGTGGAAGGCAAATTAGAAATTGATGCTTCTGCAGCAAGAAAGAACATCACTGATAGTAGACACTGCACATCGAACTTGGCCAAGTAAAGTATTGCCTTGACCAAAATCTTGATCTACGGAGGAAAGAGAACTAGATCTGACCTTTTTGATTACCTACCAATAACAGATGTAAAGGACAAGTTCCATTCAGACCAATAACTGCCTAAAATCCAAAGAGCAACAGCCCATCCAATTTCAAACAATTATCAACTCAGCCCACGTAAAACGCAATCATTGCCCCATCACCACCCGAACCTAACTCGTCCCCAAGTCCAACTTTCAAACTTTCCAAGTCCAAGAAGAACATCGTGGAAAGGAATCTTTCAAGCTAAAAGAAGTCTAGAAGGTTGCCATAATGTCAGTCCGTCATTTGCCCTCGAAGAAAAAGGCTTCTAGATCAACCACCAATGGTGCAAGGTAGACTACTAGTTCTCCGGGATATTCTCGAAGTGCCAAATACATACACTACTTGAAGGATTTTGCAGCCTACACTCCTAAGCATAATCCCACACTGTCCATATTCATTCATTTGTATTGATCAATGAGTATCTTCATCACCTTTGCTTCGTTCTTTTGCATTGATTCCTGCTTATATTGATGCCAACCTGCTCCTTCACCAGCAATCCTGAACCGGCAGTACTATTCATCGAGGCATCATCTTAATCATATTAAAGAAGTGCTTGCACAACCATGCACTTGTTACCCTTTTATTTTCAAAATTAATGGAACAAGTATGTTCCTCTTCGTACGCTCTAATGGGAAAGATCCACTTCTCTAACAAATGCACCATAGATCCTCCATGGACAATTTTTGCTGCGAACACTTAGCTCTTACAAAGGCCTTAGTGTTTCTAATGAAGTCAATGTTCCTCTGTGCAGCAATGGAGTTCTTTAGTATAGCTTCCATAAATTGTTTCATATCTTGAAATTTCATACCTACCGACAAAGTAGGAGAGGCAACAGATGGATCATAAGAATGAAACTTACTTTTCCTTCTCCTTGTATGCACAACTCCTTCATCTTCTTCAAGCTCATCCCTGGGAAGTGGCAACATTCTCAAGGCTTTACTGCATAATCGCCCTCTCACCAATGGCACAAAGATTCAAGGGCCTTCGGCTCTATTTGGAACTTCATCAGCTACATGCAAAGCTGCAAATTTATTTGTCAAAAAATCCTTTGCCTTTTCTTGACCTGCAGGCGTTATCACTTGTGAAATTTTCAGTAGGCAACCCTTCATCATCATCATCACTTGATTCAGCTACTTCCCAATCTAATCCGGTGATTGTGACATCACCTATGTCATCATCACTATGGTGAACTCGTATCCGCGCTCCTTTCCTCTCCATCATGTCTATCCCGCCTTTCTTCGACCCTAACCTCGTCTTGCCTACCTTGAATACCATTTCCTTCTTGTTCTATTTGGGCACTTTCTTCATCATCATCTTCATCCTCACTTTCATTGTACTCAACATATATTTTTACCTCTTCACCATGAAGATAATGGTATAGAATATCCCTAAAGCCGTTATCATTTTCTAAGGTTCGCAAACCATCTCTTAAACCTTTCCCGGAATACAATACAAACAATTTAACTTTACAAGGCAAATAAGTTAGTATATCCCTAACAAATCCTATATAAGATGCCTTCTTAATGTCGACAAAAATGGTGCCCTCATTTCCACCATCACTCCCACTCATCCTCCCCAATTACAAATTCCCAAAGATAAAAACTATGACGGCGACATAATCCTTGGCATGAGCCATTTCTGCACCAACAACAAGACAAAGAATAATTAGTTTTGGGACCACATCCACAAAGAACAATAGACAATCGCACAAGGAGTCCCCACTCTCATAGACTTTATTAAACAAGTCCCCACAACACCGACAATATGTCCATATATATGGCCAAAAAGAGGTCGAAATACTTTAATAATTTACCTTCCCTTCCTCTACAATATTAATAAAAAGAGGCCCCCACCGAGAATATGCCCTTCATGACAGCTAAGTAGGTCGCCACTTTAATTATTTGCCTTGCCTTCCATTCCCTTAAAATATAAACCAAAAACAGAGGGTCCCCACAACAAGCATAGGTCCCACAACAAGCACAGCCCAAGCAATTTTGTCTACTATCTTTTGCTGAACTAAACTGCGATATGAGAATGTACATCCACTTAATCAAATCTATTTTTCTGTGAAAACACATAGAATTTCATTAAAGCAAGCTTGATGTAAAATTATAGGGTAAAAGTTCTGTTTCTCATCCAACCAAGAGGAGAAATCATACCCTAATCTATAATGTTTGGCCATTAATATATTGTGTCAAGAGGTCATTACACAATCCAAGCCCTAAATTTATCCATTGCACGGTAGACTAATACTACATGTCAAAAGAGCTCATAGTTTATAAACTTTAAAATGAGGTACTTACATGTGGTTTCAAATTTGTCCCTTGCAGTAAATGAACTTATATAAAGTATCAAAACAAATTTTGCACTCCTCAATGCCCTGCATATATGTTGACTATCTGATTAGAAACAACAATCAAGAAAGAAGACTAAAAGAACGAAAAGATCGGAATCAAAGGAACAAAAGCGGATTGATAGCAAAGTTGCGTGCTCTTTGCGAGCACTTAAAGGCCATTATTCCAGCCACCTGATTCAATAACTTTTCACTCAAACACATTAGTTCCTAGTTCCACATTAGTCAATATTTTGTCTCACTCGAGCCTTGACTGCATAAATCATCAACTGAGGCAAGCATCTCCACACAAGGGAGTAACCAAACAGAGCGCACTTAAGTGTACCTTTCGTAACTTTTGGCACTTAAGTGTCCATTTGTGCCAACTTTTGGCACTCCAGGGGTCCGTGTCCCCCCAAATGACATATTCAATTTGACCAACTGACCAGTAGCATTATACTCATTGTCCTCAGACAACATCCTCAGACAAAATGATCGCTTCAAGAAGAAATAAGCCACTTTGCCAATTCATGGAATAGTGTACTGAATCAGCCACGCGAGCATTATACTCATTGTCCTCGAGATAACATCCTCGACAAAATGATCGCTTCAAGAAGAAATAAGCCACCGCCAATTCATGGAATCAGCACTCATTACACAATTGAACTTGGAAAGATCAATCGGTGATTTAATCAATCAATGGCCGAGGAGCGCAAACCCTAACAATGCCCATGACATGGCAGAGTCCCGAGAGGTGAGGTGTGACCTTCAGAAAATAACATAGCATAAACCGAATAAGACCAATTTAACAATCAATGAAGAGAGAAAAAAAATGATCAACAGCTCATTTGGGAACGATGTCTCCTCTGAAATGTACTTCGCAGAGGCTGTCAACTGAGAGAGGAATGCTTGCATAATGATAGATGCATGATGAGACCGATGAATGAGGACAGGAGGGAGGGACTATTTCCAGGAAGGAGACACCTGCTTTTGAACTTCATTGAAAAGAAGATGAAGCAGAATTGGATTGGATGGTGATCTGTCATGGCACATACACCTTGCAATGAAAGAACCATCACATATTATACATCAACCAAACACTGACCTCCAAAGGAATGAGAATTAGCTTTCACATTAATCGGAAAATTATGGGACTGGAAGAACAAATTTCTAACAAACAGATAATTGCCTCGTGAAACCATAGTGCTTATCCAATTTGAAGCAATCATCAGCTTGCGGCAGATCACCACTTGTCAAGTCTGGCAAGACTCCATCCCGTGAGAGAATCATGACTAGATGATAAACATCTGCTAGAGATAAAAAAGCTGAAGAACCAATTTCCATCAACACCAGTAATATTCAGTCTATTGCCCTGTCTTAGATGTGACCAAACACTAGATCATCATCTCAACCCTAAAAAGACAGCAAAAGGATCATCGCTCCTTCAAAAAGCCCAAACACCTAGTTTTAACACACTGACCGGTGTCATTGTAAGGGGAAAGAAGCCGCCGCAAATTCACCAAATAACAAAATCCAGAAGCAGCTCGTAGATTGTATGGAAAGTCAGTCAATGGATCGATAAAGGATCGGAGGAGCAGCTAAACCAAGCACTTCCCATAGCAACATCCTCAAACAATAGAGATATGATTCTAGAGGAAAGAAACCACACTGCCAATTCACCGACTAACAAAAATCCAGAGTAAGCTGGCAAGACAGTGAAGGAAAGATTGACTAAGGACAAGGCTGTAAACCAAATAATTCCGGTAACCACAGGAATCGTCGGCCGGGCAGCAGAAGCCATGGGGAGACAAAGGTGGGGGGCGAGCAGAACCATGAAAGCGTGAGAACATCTATCCTGCAAAGGGAAATATGTAGGCTTTAAATGTAACAATTGAGTAGAGCAGATTAAAGAACTTGGATAGCCAGCAACACTAATGCCAAAGTGAAATCCCCATATTTGGCTCGATGTGTTTCGCCCGCATTAATAACCAAGCGAGATCCGAACAAAAACAATAAGCACAAATAAAGAGCAAATACAGGGGCGCTTACCACTGCCAATCCGGTTTGTCAATGCACTTACTTAAATGCTCACTTGCTATATGACTAGTCAATTTCTAAATCGAAGTTGTAAAGAGCAATGCAGAACCACATACAAAACATGGTATGCAAAAGCATTAATTGTTACATATGATTTGTTGCTTCTCCAATTCAAAAAGACCCTCTTTCATCATGAGAAATGGTTTATTTTGTATACAGTTATTGTACACCAAACTTGTGAATGATTAGGATATCTAGCATTTCTCTTTTCTAGGTTTTAAATGCCTAGGGGTGAAAATTTAGGGCCTTACATGGGTAAATGAAGCTATCAATCATTGACACAGAATTCAAATCAAACTTTGAGTGAAAAACAATTAGTAAAGTTCTGGCAAGAGATAAATGTTAATGCATACTGCAGTGAAAAACAAATACTTTTTTTTTTTTTTTCAAAAAGAACCCATCTTGTAAGTTAAAAATAACATAGAAAAACAAGGGCAATAGGTACTGTCAAAATAACAACTCAGCGTAGGAAAACCAATTTATAATATTGACACAAAATTCAAGCAGACAAACACACCACCCCAAAACAGATGCATATCCAAGAAATCTATTACCAAGTGATCATGCAACAAAGTACATTGAAAGTAAAAAGAGTAACTAATAACATGCAGAATAGTTCCATCAAGGAAAAAGTCATTGCTTTAACCTATTTATCACTTATTATAGAAAGAGAACTAAACAATGATCATCTTGCTTTAATAAAAAAATAGGACAAAAAGAAAAGAAAATAGAGTCAATACTATTATAGTCATTTACTGTCAAGAATCCAACAAATGAGAGCTTGTACAATTTAAAACAAAACCCAGTCTCCACAATTCATCCTCTTAGCCTTGCCAAAAAGGCAAAGGATCAGCACTTCTCAAGTTCAGCAAACCTTCAACCTAAAGCAATTAGAACTAGACAATGATCATCTTGATTCTTGCCACTACCCAAACATAATTAATGAAAGAATGAATTTTGAAAAAGAAACATAAGTGTCCATGTAGGAAATTATTAAATGTTGCAGTTCATCACCCAGTACTCCTAGTCCGTCAACTCAACATTACACCACAAAGGAATCATCAGTCCCAAAAAATAGCTCAAACACTTTATTCTATGCAACAACTGACCAAACTCATCATATTTACTGTTCCTTACATGACGTCCTCGGAAGTAGAGATCAGTCCAACAGAGAAGAAGTCACTTCCAATGCATTAAATAACAGATCCAGAATCTGCTCTTAAAAAAACTAAATAGAACAACCAACCAATAAATTAATACATGGTCAAAGGAGGACAGTAGACCCTAATGATGTCCCTGACCATGGCAAAGACCCAAGGAGGCAGCCGGAACACAAGAAATTAAGCTTCTGCAACAAACCAGATGCTTCAGAAATTAGACTGAGAAAGTAATTGGCTCAACAAATGTCAAGAGATAAAAACAAGTTAAGAAAGATTAAGAATGCGTATCATAATAGATATCTGTATCATAATAGATATCTGAAGCACATCATTCCAAATAAGATGCAACCAATACGCACTGAAGTAAAACCAAGTCTGTCAGCAGTAAGCCTTCAGTCCTAATAACCAAAAAAAACCTACAATGTTGACATTTATATGGCCATTGACAGAGTCCAACCAATTCAAACAACCTCTCATACGGAAAGAACACAAAATGACCTCTTGTTCTAGACCTTAAGAAAACACAGAAGTTGTGTTTGAAGGTGAACGCAGCAAGGTAATGCCTGGCGCCGGTTCCAGGATAGAAAACAGACCATATCGTGTAACTGTAACATATGCTATCTCCATGATTTAGAGAGATCCAATTAGTGATCATAGCACACAGATAAGAATGAAGAGAAACAAGATAGAACTTGTGTGGACCTTTCTAGAAAAAAAAAATTACTCTGAAAGGAGAGCTTGTCCTATTAATTGATGCTTATGCAGCAAGAAAGAACCATCACCGATCACAGACGCTCCATATTGAAATTGATGAGGTAAAGTATTGCCTTGACAGAACTCTGACCTGCGAAGGAAAGAAAACACCTGATCGTTCCACCTTAACTAGAAGATAACAGAAGTGGAAGACTTAATGGACATCGCTGATACCAAACACTCCATCCCGAACTTGGCCACGTAAAGTATTTCCTTGACCAAACTCTGATCTGTGAAGGGAAGAGAAGCAAGAGATCATCCAATTGCAAACAATTATCAACTCAGCCCCACAGAAAACTCAATAGATCACCAGCTGTCAAAATTCAGTAAAACTATCAACTGGTAAAAGAAGCCTAAAAGTTTGTCAAAATTTCAGTCCATCATTTGTCCTGACAACAAAGACTTCTAGATCATCAGCTTAACCACAAACAATGCAAGATTGATCATTAGTTCTCCAAAAAGCCCACATGTCGTATTTGAGGTAACCAACTGACCAGTTGCATTGTTTTTATTGCCCTACAACATCCTCAGACAAAATGATCGCTCCAAGAAGAAAAAAGCCACTGCCAATTCACAGAGTAGTGAATATCAAAATCAGCTCATAATACAATTAAACTTAGAAAGATCAATCAACAACAAATCAATTAATCAATCAGAGGAGCACAAGCCTTAATGATGCCCACAACATGGCAAAGTCCTAGAGACAGCAAAAGGATCATCAGTCCTCCAAAAAGCCTGAACATCCGTGTTTTATGAAACAAACTGACAAATGTCATAGAATTCATTATCCTTGACATCCTCAGACAAGCAGTTCACACCAAGGGGAAAAAAACCACTGCCAATTCACCATATACAAAATCCAGAAGCAGCTCGTAAAACAATTGTAAAGAAAGTTGGTCCATGGAGCAATTAAGGATTGAAGGAGGGGCTCAACCAAAAACTTCCCATAATGACCATCCTTAGACGAAAGAGATATGATTCAAGAGGAGATAAGCCACAAAACCAATTCACCAAATAACAAGAATCCAGAATAAGCTGGTAAAAACAATAACGCAAAGACCGATCGGCCGATCAATCACTGAGCATAAACAAGATAATTCCGATAACCACAGGCATCATCCCAAAGAGGCCAGGTGAAACCCTCAAGGATCTCCGCAAGGGGGTTTCTGCAACCAGAAGAGGTTTGCATCATAGTCAAGCTACTTCTTGCACACCCTATCATTAAAGCATGGCCAAAATATCAATTGATTAGGGATTAATCCATATATATACACATGGAGAGTGAGGACATCAAAAGAACCAAAATCCAAGAAGTGGGAGCTTATCCAATTTCCAACAAAGCCGAGACACCGCAATTCATCAACTCAGCCACACAGAAAAGGCAATAAAACCTCCAGGCAAAACACCTAGATGATCAAGGACACCCACCCATCATGACCAACCCAAACCAAAAAAATAGATGTGAAGAGAACGTTGAACTCAAGAAAAGCTCAGCTACTCTAAGTAATAATTGACCAACCTCATTATATGTACTTTTTCTTAGACAACATCCTCAATCAAAGAGATCGCTCAATGAGAAAATAAGCTACTGCCAATCCACTGGATTATAAAAATCTAGAAACAGCTCATCAAACAACAGAATAGGAATCACCTGATAAATGAAAAAGTACACCAAAGATTCTGCACCAAAAGAAAGCACATCAATCATGTGAATGCAATCCCTGCGTATTGTGTGAAGCTAGTATTCGGGGGGCAAAAAAAAAAAAGCAAGACAAATAACATGCAATATCAGCATGATTTACCAGCAATTGATCTTGGGATTGCAGCATGCATTAAAAGAATGAAGAGAAGAAACAAGCCAGAACTTAACGGACCTCAAGCTTTTCCAGACTCACTAGCAATCCCTACAATGGAGGATAGTCAATGATTATTCATCTTCCGAATACAAGAAAAGCCAATAAAATCTCAAATGAAAGAAGATCTTGTTAAATGAAATAAAGATTATGGAGCTAGAAAGAACCATCACAGATTGAAGACAGGCCACATTAAACCAGAAGAGGTTTGCTTCAAAGGAAAGAGTGAGGACCTCAGACCTTGCTAGTTCTCGCACACCCTATCATTAAAGCATGGCCAAAATATCAATTGATTAGGGACTGATCCATATAAATATACATGGAGAGTGAGGATATCAAAAGAACCAAAAAACCAAGAAGTGGGAGCTTACACCGATATTCATCAAAATCAACACAGAAAAGGTGACAGATCATCACTTTATAAAATCTGGCAAAACACCAAGTGCCTACACATCAGGAATTGATCAAAATTTCAGTTCTTCACCTAGTCCTGAAGCTGATCAAGGACAATTTCCATCCACCAACCCAACCAAAGATAGATGTGAAGAGATCGTTGAACACAAGAAAAGCTCAGTTATTCTGAGTAATAATTGACCAACCTCATCATATGTACCATTCCTTAAACAACATCCTCAATCAAAGAGATTGCTCCATGAGAAAAAAAGCTACCATCAATCCACTGGTTTATAAAAATCCAAAACAGCTTGTAAAACAACAGAAGGATGGATCAATCCATCAATCAGATCAAAGAAGTAGCGTAAACACTAATAATGTCCATGACAACTCCTCAACAACCACCTAAAGCATAGAAATCACCCGATAAATGAAAAAGTTCTACCAAAGGTTTCGTACCAAAAGAAAACAAATCAATTGTATAGAATGAAAGCCCTGGGTATTATCTGAAGCTAGCATTTGCGGGGAAAAAAGCAAGACGAATAGCATGCAATATCTGCATGATTCACCAGCAATCAATATCTGAATGATTCACCAACAATCAATTTTGTGATTGCAGCATGCACTACAAGAATGAAGAGAAACAAGCCAGAACTTAGTGGACCTCAAGCTTTCCAGACTCACAAATGATCACTAAAATGGAGGATAGTCGATGATTATTCATCTTCCCCAATAGAATCTCTAAAGAAAGAAGATCTTGTTAAATGAAATAAAGATTATGGAGCTAGAAAGAACCATCACAGATTGAAGGAAGTCCACATCGAACCACAAGAGGTTTGCATCAAAGGAAAGAGAACTAGGCCCCAATCATCTCACCATAACCCATAAAAAAGCAGAAGTGGAGAACAAACTTCATTCAAATCAATGACTGCCTAGAATCCACTAAGTGACTGCTTGTCCAATTTTGAACAATCATCAACTCAGCCCCACAGAAGAACGCAATAGATCAAAACTTCTCAAACCCGGCAAAACTTCAACCTATAGAAGAATTATAACTTCACGATAATTATCTCACTGCTCCCGGAAGATAATCAACTAAAGACAAACTTAAATCAAAACTACAAAAAGCCTATAAATCTTCAAAGTTTCAAGATCGCCTAGAATCCATGAAGCTGCTTGCTCGTCTAATTTTAAATAATCATGAACTCAGCCCCACAGAAGAAAGCACTTCTCAAACCCAGCAAAACTTAATCCTTTAAACGAATTAGAACTTGATGATACATCTCACTGCTTCCTGAATATAATCAACCGAAGACAAACTTAATTCAAAACTACAGAAAGCCTAGAAAGCTTCAAAATTAGTCCATCGCCTGCTGAAGATGTGAACAAAAATACTTCAGAACTCAAACAAAGACTGCATAATAGATCACCACTCCTCCAAGAAGCCCAAACACCTTATATTATGCAAACAGACCATCTTCTACGTATTTATCATCATTAGACGACATGCTCCAATGAAGAGATCGTGCTCCAAGAGGAAAGATGTGACTGCCAATCCACCACAAAATCCAGAATAATCTTGTTAAACAATTTAATGGAAAGATAAAGCTGTTGATGAACCATCCACATCATTGCTTTATAAGTGAAAACACTACATAATATGACATTTGGTAAAGTATTGGCAAAAGGAAAATATTACTGCATAAAAAAGTGCGAAAAACAAATATTTTTTTCAGAAAGAACCTATCCTGCAAGTTCCAAGTAACATAGAGAAAAAGAGCAATAGATAACACCAAAATAATAACTCAGCAAAAGAAATTACCATCTAGACAACGACAATCTATCTAATATAAACACAAAGTAAACCTGAGAAAATTCTTCAAATAAACCAATTTAACATAGACACTAACTTCAAGTAGACATACAAACCAAGTCAACCGAAATGCATATGCAAGAAACGTATTTCTAAGGGAATGTGCAACAAAGTATGTTGAAAGGGAAAAAGTCAGTGATAAATAACATGTAGAATAATTCCATTAAGGAAAAGGTCTTTGCTTTAAACAATTCTGACCATAAAAGAAAGAGAACTTAATGGTGATCCTCTTGCTTTAATCTAAAAAAGAAAAATTGAGTCAACACGATCGGAACCATTTACTGTCCAGAATGCAACAAATAAGAGCTTATCCTATTTCAAACAAAACTTGGTCTCCACAATTCATCCTCTCGGTCGTGCAAGAAAGACAAAGGATCAATACTTATCAAATATGACATAATATGATATAACATGACATTTGGTAAAGTATTGGCAAAAGGAAAATGTTACTGCATAAAAAAGTGTGAAAAATAAATATTTTTTTGGGAAAGAACCTATCCTGCAAGTTCCAAATAACATAGGGAAAAAGAGCAATAGATAACACCAAAATAATAACTCAGCAAAAGAAATTACTATCTAGACAACGGCAATCTATCTAATATAAAACACAAAGTAAACCCGACAGAAAATTCTTCAAATAAACCAATTTAACATGGACACTAACTTCAAGTAGACATACACGCCAAGTCAACAGAAATGCATATGCAAGAAACGTATTTCTAAGGGAATGTGCAACAAAGTATGTTGAAAGGGAAAGGTCTTTGCTTTAAACAATTCTGACCATAAAAGAAAGAGAACTTAATGGTGATCCTCTTGCTTTAATTTAAAAAAGAAAAATTGAGTCAACACCATTGGAACCATTTACTGTCCAGAATGCAACAAATAAGAGCTTATCCTATTTCAAACAAAACTTGGTCTCCACAATTCTTCCTCTCGCCCTTGCAAGAAAGACAAAGGATCAATACTTCTCAAATTCAGCGAACCTTCAACCTAAAGCAATTAGGAATAGACGATTATCATCTTGATTCTTGCTACTAACCAAAGATAATTAATGATAATGAATTTTAAAAAACTAACATTAGTGTCCATAAAGGAAATTATTAGAAGTTTTAATTCAACACCCTTAACTCCTAGTTCCACCAACCCAACAATACACTGCCAAGGAATCGCCAGTCCCAAGAAAAGCTGGATGCTTTATTCTATGCAACAATTGACCAAACCAATCATATTTACAGTTCCTTACATGACATCCTCAGAGGTGGAGATCGGTCCATCAGAGAAAAAGTTACTTCCAATCCACTAAATAACAGATCCAGAATCTGCTCGTAAAACAGCTAAATAGACCAACTAAACAATCAATTAATAAATGGTCAAAGGAGGAGAGCAAACCCTAACGATGTCCATGACAATGGCAAAGTCCCAAAGAGGCAAAGGGAGCAGAAGAAATTAAGCTTCTGCAACAAGCCAGATACTTCAGAAATTAGACCAAGAAAGTAATCGGCTCGGCAACCATTAAAATATAGAAAGAAAATAACAAAGATTAAGCATGCAAATCGTAATAGATATCTGAAGTTTGTCCTTCCAAATAAGAAGATACCAGTATGCACCAAGTAAAAGCAATTCCATCAGCAATACGCATTCATCCTGATAACCAGTGGCCATTGATAGAGTCCAACCAACTCAAACAGCCTCTCACACATAAAGAAAGCACAGAAGTCGTGTAAAAAGGAGATGAAGCTTAGTAGGTAATTCCCGGAGCCAATTCCATGATAGGGAAGAAGAGCATGACATATACATCTTACATATGCTATCTCCATGATTTACCAGAGATCCAATTAGTGATCGCAGCACACAGATAAGTGAAGGGAGACAAGCTAAACTTGTGTGGACTTTTCCAGACAAGAAAGAACTTTGAAACAGCTTGTCCTTTGAATTGATGCTTATGCAACAAGAAAGAACCATTACTGATCCAAGACAATCCACATTGAACTTGAGGAGGTAAACTATTGCCTTGACCAAACTCTGACCTGCAAAGGAAAGAGAACATCTTATCGTTCCACCTTAACTAGAAGATGACGGAAGTGGAAGAAAAGTTAGGAATTGATGCTTATGCAGAAAGGAAGAATATCACTGATCACAGAGACTCCATATGGAACTTGGCCACATGAAGTATTGCCCCAACCAAATGCTAATCTTCGGAAGGAAGAGAACTAGATCCGATCTTTCGCATTAAGTAGAAAATAGCAGAAGTGAAGGGAGACGAGCTTAACTTGGGTGGACTTTTCCAGACAAGAAAGAACTCTGAAAGAACAGCTTGTCCTTTGAATTGATGCTGATGCAACAAGAAAGAACCATTACTGATTCAAGACCCTCCATACTGAACTCAATGAGGTAAACTATTGCCTTGACCAACTCTGACCTGCAAAGGAAAGAGAACATCTCATCGTTCCATCTTAACTAGAAGAAGACGGAAGTGGAAGAAAAGTTAGGAATTGATGCTTATGCAGCAAGGAAGAATATCACTCATCACAGAGACTCCATATGGAACTTGGCCATGTGAAGTATTGCCCCGACTAAATGCTGATCTTCGGAAGGAAGAGAACTAGATCTGATCTTTGGATTAACCAGAAAATAGCAGAAATGAAGGACAAGTTCCATTCAATCCAATAACTGCCTAAAATCCGAGAAACGGAAGCTCATCCAATATCAAATAATTATCAACTCAGCCCCACAGAGAATGCAACAGATCACCAGCTGTCAAAATTTCAGTCCATCGCTCATCCTAAAGACAAAGACTACTACATCATCAGCTCAACTGAACAGTGCAAGATTAGATCATTGGTCCTCTAAAAAGCCCCAATGTCTTGTTCTATGTAACCAACTGACTAGTAGCATTGTGCTCATGGTCCTCAGACGAACGTGATCACTCCAGGAAGGAAGAAGCCACTGCCAATTCATGGAATAGTGAATACCAGAATCAGTTCATAATACGATTAAATGGAAAGATCAATAAATGATGAAACAATCACCAATCAGAGGAGTGGCCCAATGATACACATAACATGGCAGACTCCCAGAGAGGCGAGAATAACCTTCAGAAAATTAGCATGCAAATCAGACCAAATTAACAATTAATCAAGAAACAAAAAGAAAAGAAAAGAAGAAGGATCAAGAGCATTTTGGGTATCATGTCTCCTCCGAAGAGTTCTTCACAGAGGCTGTCAACTGAGAAAGGAATGCACGCACGATCATAGACACAAGATGAGACTGAAGGATAAGGACACAATGGAGGGATATTTCCAGGAAGGGGACACGGGCAAGCGGATTTGGATTGGATAGTGATTTGTTGTGACGCATACACCTTGCAAAGAAAAAACCATCACGGATCATATGTTGGCCAAACTCCACCCCTCCAAAGGAATGAGAATCGGTTTTCGCATCAATCCGAAAATTATGGGACTGGAGAACAAATTTCATTCAAACATAACTGCCTTGAGAGACAATAGAGCTTATCCACTCTGAGACAATCATCAGCTTGCAGCAGAGCACCCCTTGTCGAATCTGGTGAGACTCCAACCCGTGAGAGGATCAGGACTAGACGACAATCAAGTCCCAAAGATAAAAGACTGCAGAACAAATTTCAATCAAAACCAGTAAATTATAGCCTATCGCCTGAAAGACTAAGCATCATCTCAACCAAAAAAAGACAGCAAAAGGATCATCAGTCCTCCAAAAAGCCCAAACACCTAGTTTTGTGAAACAAACTGACCGGTGTCGTTCTTGACATCCTCAAACAAACAGTTTTGCTCCAAGGGGAAGATGCCACTGTGAATTCACCAAATAACAAAATCCAGAAGCTGCTTGTAAAACAATAAAATGCAAAGACCAATTGGTGGATGGATCAATTAAGGATCATAGGAGGAGCTAACCCATAACCACATCCTCAGACATCAAGAGATATGATCCAAGAGGAAAGAAGCCACTGTGAATTCACCGAATAACAAAAATTCAGAATAAGCTGTAAAACAACAATGCAAAGATCAATAGATCAATAACTTCCAAGAGTCAGCAAATCACACCCTGACCAAAATGATAACAAGTGCTATCTGCACAATCATTCTTGATTTTTTGCCAGCCATAACTTATTTATGATATGATACAAAGTTGCACAATTTGCTCAACCAAGTGAGCAACTGACAATAGACAAATATGTCCAAAAGTCCAAAAATACAAGCAGAATTATACAAGCTCCAAAAGGAATTCCACTAGCTCATATACTAGCTAACGCTAGATGCTTCGTAAGTAAAATTTTATCCAGAGATCACAGCCTTCCTTCTCCTTTCAGGGCCTATATGACATATCCTGCAGAAAGGCTCAATTTCTTTGCAAGGTCTTCAACCCAGTTAGTTTTTCTTCGCAACTTAAACATCAGGTTTAGCTCATACAACACATGAACTAAATGATAACAAGTGCTATCTACACAATTCATGCTTGATTTTTTGCCAACCACAACTTACTTGTGCTATGGTACAAAGTTGCACAATTTGCTCAACAAAGTGAGCAGCTGACAATGGACAAATATGTCCAAAAGTCCAAAAATACAGGCAGAATTATACAAGCTCCATCAGGTATTCCGCTGGCTTATATACCCACTAACGCTAGATGCTTCATTTGTAAGCAAAATTTTATCCAGAGATCACAGCCTTCCATCTCCTTTCGGGGCCTATACAATATATCCTGCAGGAAGGCTCAATTTCTTTGTGAAGTCAACAAACCAATTAGTTTTTCTTCTCGAGTTCAACATGAGGTATAGCTCATACAACACATGAACCCTACCTGAAGCAACACGTCCAGCGGACCATCTCATTCAAAGAGAATGCTTGTAAAAGTTGGCCAAAACATCCAATCCATCCACTCTATGCATGCCCACGAGCATCCTTGCAGATATAGCTTTGAAGGCACAAAATAGAACCAACTTCCCGAGAAAACGAAGATAACAGAATAAGAGTTTTGGAGAAAATCAGGGAGAATCCATGTAGAGGGATTGTGCAAGCTCATGGCCCAAAGAACTTTTCAACACACAAGCAATATAAAACTAATGCATCGAGCAAATTTATATGAACTGGAACTTCAATAAAAAGAGAATCCCGATAAGAACGCTTCTACGGACTGCACCAAACCAATTCAAAGTAGAAACAAGTAATCTGCCGCGATATTAGTGAATATCGGCAATGAATTTCCATCTCACAATGTAGAAGCATCCAATAAGTCAAACTGCCATCAATGTGTGCCACCAAGTCACCAAGCAAAGCAACAACTAGACTTAAAAGACTGAAGAACAAATTTCCCATCAAACCCAGTAAATTTCATTCCATCAGCGGGTCCCAGACGTGATCAAAGACTAATAATTCATCCTTTCAATCAAGAAAAAAAAGAACACAGCAAAAGGATCACTAGTCCTCGAAAAAGCCCAAACATCCCAGGCATAGTATTCATCATCCTTGACATCCTCAGACAAACAGTTTCACTCCGAGGGGAAAGAAACCACTGCGAATTCACCAAATAACAGAAAGATCAATCGGTCATTGTATCAATAAGGGATCGAGAAACAAAAAGAAAAGAACAAGGATCAATAGTGCATTTTGGTGATGTCTCCTCTGAAGAGTACTTTGCAGAGGCTGTCAACTGAGAAAGGAACGCATGCACAATCATAGACACAAGATGAGACTGAAGGATGAGGACACAAGGGAGGGCTATTTCTGGGAAGGAGACACCGGGAAGCTGATCTAGATTGGATAGTGATCTGTTGTGGCACGTACACCTTGGAAAGAAAGAACCATCACAGATCACACATCAGCCAAACTCTGAACTCCAAAGGAATGAGAATCGGTTTTTGCATCAATTGGAAAATTATGGGACTGAAGAACAATTTTCATTCAAACCAATAATTGCCTCGAAAGATGATAGAGATTATCCAATTTCAGACAATCATCAGCTTGCAACAGAGCACCCTTGTCAAGCCTGGCAAGACTCCAACCTGTTAGAGAACTCCTAAGGATAAAAAACTGAATAACAAATTTCCCATCAAACCCAGTAAATTTCAGTCTTAAGACGTGATCAGAGACTACTGATTCATTGTCTCAAAACCCAAGAAAAAATAATTCATTGTCTCAAGACAGAAAAAGGGTCACCACTCCTCCAAAAAGCCCAAACATCCAAGACATGGTATTAACAGTATTCATCATCCTTGACATCCTCAGGCAAACAATTCACACGGGGAAAGAAACCACAGCGAAGTCACCAAATAACAGAAAGATTGATCGGTCACTATATCAAGGGTCAAAGGAGGAGTTGAACCAAACACTTTCCATAAGGACCTCCTCCTATGTCAAGAGATCACAATCCAAGAGGAAAGAAAGAAGCCACATTGCCAATTCGCCAAACAATGAGAATCAAAGCATGACCGTGCCGGAGGGACAGATCTCTGCAACCAAATGATGCTTCACAAAATCAGACCAAGAAAATCAGACGGACACCATCAACAAAATCAATTAATCAAGAAAGGGAAAACAAAAAGGAACGATAGGGAGAGTTACCGATACCAAATCAGATGCAACTGCCAATCAACCAAAATGCATACTCATCTTGATAAACAATTAAATGGAAAGATCAATCTATTGATAAACCATCCAACGACATTGCTATACAAGTGAAACATTACATACTATACTTTAGGGAAAGTTTTGGCAGAAGGTAAATGTTACCGCAAAAAACAGTGTGAAAAAAACAAATATTTTTTGGAAAAGAACATGTCCTGCAAGTTCCAGATAACATAGAGAAAAAAGAGGCAATAGGTCACATGAAAATAACATCTTAGCATAGGAAATTACCATCCAGATAGCATCAATCTCATCAAATATTAACACAGGAAACCTGACAAATATTCTTCAGATAAACCAAATTTAACACCTATTGAGACAATATTCAAGCAGACATACACTCCAAGTAAAAAAAGAACGCAGATGCAAGAGACATATTTCCCAGTGAATGTGCGCAAAGTATGTTGAACCCAAAAAAGTCCATGATAAATAACACGCAGGATAGTTCCATCAAAGAAAAAGGTAAGACATACAAATCAAAAGTTTTCCAATCCAATCCCAAAGAGAAAGTAGGCTCTAATCTGCCAAAAGAACGAGTGTATCAGCTACCATCATTGGTTAAGAAATAGAAACAAAATAAGAATGATTAAGAATGCAAATTGTCATAGATATCTGATGTATGTCATTCCAAAATAAGAAACTACCAGTATGCCCTCAAGTAAAAACGATTCTGTCCACAATCAACCTTCAAAGTCCCAATAACCAAAGAACACCTAGAAATTAGACATTTATATGGCCATTCACTGAGTCCAACAACTCAAATAACCTCTGGCACAAAAAGAACACAAAACGACCTCTTGTTTTGTACAAAAAGAAAACATAGAAGTCGTGTGAAAAGAAAGGCAAAGCAAACCAGGTAATGCCCAGAGCCGGTTCCATGATAGGGAAGAAGAGCATGACGCATACATCTTACATATGATATCTCCATGATTTACCAGAGATCCAATTGGTGATTGTAGCATACAAATAAGAATGAAGAGAAACGAGCTAGAACTTGTGTGGACCTTTCCAAACAAGAAAGAACTCCGACAGAAGAGCTTGTCCTATGAATCGATGCTTATGCAGCAAGAAAGAGCCATCACTGATCAGACACTCCATCTCGAAATTGACACGGTAAAGTATAGCCTCGAACAAATTATGACCTGTGAAGGAAAGAGAACATCTGATCATTCCACCTCAACTAGATGATAACAGCAGTGGAAGACAAATTAGAAATTGATGCTCATGTAACAAGAATAAACATCACTGATCGTAGACACTCCATATCGAACTTGGCTATGTAAGGTAATGCCTTGACCAAACTCTGATCTACAAAGGGAGGAGAAATAGATCTGAACTTTCAGATTAACTAAGAAATAACAGAAGTAAAGGACAAGATTCATTCAAACCAATAACTACCCCACAGAAAACGTAACAGATCACTAGCTGTCAAATCCAGTAAAACTTTCAAGCTGTAATGAAAGCTTAGAAGGTTGTCAAAATTTCAGTCCATCGAGTTTGTCTTGAAGACAAAGGCTTCTAGATCACCAACCCAAAAAGCCCAAATGTCGTATTGTATGTAACCAACTGAGCAGTTGCATTGTATTCATTGTCCTCAGACAACATCCTCAGCCAAAAGGATTTCTCCAGGAAGAAAGAAGCCATTGCCAATTCACTGAATAGCAGAATCAGCTCAAAATACAATTGAACTGGAAAATATCAATCAACGATAAATCAATCACCAATCGGAGGAGCACAAAACCTAGTCATGCTGACAACATGGCAGAGTCCCGGAGAGGCAAGGCGTGACCTTCCGAAAATAACATAGCATAAACAGAATCAGACCAATTTAACAATCAATGAAGAGACAAAAAGAAAGAAGAGGATCAAAGACTGCGTTGGGAATGATGTCTCCTTTGAAGAGTACTTCGTAGAGGCGACAAACTGAGAGAGGAACGCATGCACAATCATAAACACCGGATGAAACGGAAGGATGTGGACACGAGGAAGGGACTATTTCTAGGAAGGAGACACCGGCTTTTGAAATTTAATAAGAATAAGATGTGGATATGGATTGGAATGACCTCCCAACTTGCAAAGAAAAAACCACAGTCATTCAATCAAACAATGACCTTCCAATAATGAAAATAATGGAAAATAATGGGACTGGAGAACAAATTCCATTTAAACCAATAAATGCCTCAAGGAACAATAGAGCTTATCCAATTAGATGATCGTCAACTCGAGCAAGATCACCCCACTTGTCAAGTCTGGCAAGACTCCAACCTGTGAAAGAATCAGGACTAGAAGATAATCAACTCCCAAAAATAAAAAAAACGAAGAATAAATTCCAATCAAGAACAGTAAATTTCAGCCTGTCACCTGATCTAAGATGTGATTAAAGACTACTAGCTCATCATCTCAACCAAAAATAAGAAAACAACGGATCATCAGTCCTCCCAAAAATCTAAACATCCGTGTTTTATCAATCAAACTAACCAATGTCATCCTATTGATCGTCCTTGACATCCTCGGACAAACAGTTTCACTCTGAGGGGAAAGAAGCCACTCCCTCTTCATTTATTATTTGATAAATGCTTTAAGTGCATCCTTTGATGCTTTTTCAACTTTAAAAAAAATTTCAATTTTGAGTCATTGACTATAATTGCGCACATAGTGACATATAGGATATTCTTGATTTAATTGCTCAAACAGTATTCTCATACCCATCCATTTGTGTGTGTATAGTTTTATTATTTTGTCTCTGAGAAGTATGCTTTTACTATGGTAAATTTAAGTAACTCATTTCTGGCCAAAAAAGATATACATAAATGAGAAGTGGAAGTCAAATTAGAAATTGATGCTTCTGCAGCAAGAAAGAACATTACTGATAGTAGACACTGCATATCAAACTTGGCCAGGTAAAGTATTGCCTCGACCAAAATCTTGATCTGCGAAGGAAAGAGAACTAGATCTGACCTTTCTGATTAATTACCAATAAAGACGTAAAGGACAAGTTCCATTCAGACCAATAACTGCCATAAATCCAAGGAGCAACAGCTTATCCAATTTCAAACAATTTTCAACTCAGCCCACAGAAAACGCAATGATCACCAAATTTGTCAAATCCAAAAACTTTCAAGCTGTAAAAGAAGTCTAGAAGGTTGCCATAATGTCAGTCCGTCATTTGCCCTGAAGACAAAGGCTTCTAGATCAACCACACAGTGCAAGGTAGATTACTAGTCCTCCAAAAAGCCCAAATGACATATTCGATGTGACCAACTGACCAGTAGCATTATACTCATTGTCGTCAGACAACATCCTCAGACAAAATGATTGCTTCAAGAAGAAATAAGCCACTACCAATTCATGGAATAGTGTACCAGAATCAGCTCATTACACAATTGAAAAGATCAATCAGTAATTTATCAATCAATGACCAGAGGAGTGCAAACCCTAACAATGCCCACGACATGGCGGAGTCCCAGAGAGGCGAGATGTGACCTTCAGAAAATAACATAGCATAAACCGAATCAGACCGATTTAACAATCAATGAAGAGGAAGAAAGAAAAAAAAATGATCAACAACACATTCAGGAACGATGTCTCCTCCGAAATGTGCTTCGCAAAGGCTGTCAACTGAGAGAGGAACGCATGCACAATCATAGATGCACAATGAGAGCAATGGATGAGGACACGAGGGAGGGACAATTTCCAGGAAGGAGACGCCCTCTTTCGAACTTCAATGAAAAAAGATGAAGCGGAATTGGATTGGATGGTGATCTGTCGTGGCGCATACACCTTGCAAAGAAAGAACCATCACAAATCATACATCAACCAAACATTGGAATGAGAATCAGCTTTCACATTAATCAGAAATTTATGGGACTGAAAGAACAAATTTCATTCAAATGGATAATTGCCTCGTGAAACTATAGAGCTTATCCAATTTCAAGCAATCATCAGCTCGCGGCAGATCACCACTTGTCAAGTCTGGCAAGACTCCAGCCTGTGAGAGAATCATAACTAGACGATAAACATCACACAGAGATAAAAAAACTGAAGAACCAATTTCCATCAACACCAGTAATTTTCAGTCTATTGCCCGGTCTTAGATGTGACCAAACACTAGATCATCATCTCAACCCTAAAAAAGACAGCAAAAGGATCATCAGTCCTTCAAAAGCCCAAACACCTAGTTTTATGGAACACACTGACCAGTGTCATTGTATTCATGATCCTTGACATCCTCAGACAAACAGTTTGCTCCAAGGGGTAAAAAGCCACTGCAAATTCACCAAATAAGGAAATCCAGAAGCAGCTCGTAGATTGTATGGAAAGTCAGTCAATGGATCGATAAAGGATCGGAGGAGTAGCTAAACCAAGCACTTCCCATAGCAACATCCTCAGACAATAGAGATATGATTCTAGAGGAAAGAAGCCACACTGCCAATTCACCGACTAACAAAAATCCATAGTAAGCTGGCAAAACAATGAAGGAAAGATTGACTAAGGATGAGGTTGTAAACCAAATAATTCCAGTAACCACAGGAATTGTAGGCCAGGCAGCCAAAGCCATGGAAAGACAAAGGTGGGGGGTGAGCAGAACCATGAAAGCGTGAGAAGACCTATCCTGCAAAGGGAAATATGCAGGCTTTAAAGGTAACAATTGAGTAGAGCAGATTTAAGAACCTGGATAGCCAGCAACACTAATGCCAAAGTAATCCCCATATTCAGCTCTGATGTGTTTCCCCTGCATTAATAACCAAGCAGATCCAGAACAAAAACAATAAGCACAAATAAAGAGTAAATACAGGGGCGCTTACCACTGCCAATCCGGTTTGTCAATGCACTTGCTTAAATGCTCACTTGCTATATGACTAGTCAATTTCTAAATCAAAGTTTGTAAAGAGCAATGCAGAACCACATACAAAACATGGTATGCAAAAGCATTAATTGTTACATATGATTTGTTGCTTCTCCAATTCAAAAAGACCCTCTTTCATCATGAGAAATGGTTTATTTTGTATACAGATATTATACACCAAACTTGTGAATGATTAGGATATCTACCATTTCTCTTTTCTAGGTTTTAAATTCGTAGGGATGAAAATTTAGGGCCTTACATGGGTAAATGAAGCTATCAATCATTGAGACAGAATTCAAATCAAACTTTGAGTGAAAAACAATTAGTAAAGTTTTGGCAAAAGGTAAATGTTACTGCATAATGCAGTGAAAAACAAATATTTTTTTGGAAAAGAACCCATCCTATAAGTTTGAAATAACATAGAAAAACAAGGGCAATAGGTACTATCAAAATAACAACTCAGCATAAGAAAACCAATTTAACATATTGACACATATTTCAAGCAGACATGCAAACCAAGCCAAAACAGATGCATATCCAAGAAATCTATTACCAAGTGATCATGCGACAAAGTACATTGAAAGGAAAAAGAGTAACAAATAACATGCAGAATAGTTCCATCAAGGAAAAAGTCATTGCTTTAACCTATTTATGACCTATTATAGAAAGAGAACTGAACGGTGATCATCTTGCTTTAATAAAAAAAAAAAATAGGAAAAGAAAAAAGAAAATAGAGTCAATACTATTATAGTCATTTACTGTCAAGAATCCAATAAATGAGAGCTTGTACAATTTTAAACAAAACCCGGTCTCCACAATTCATCCTCTTAGCGTTGCCAAAAAGGCAAAGGATCAGCACTTCTCAAGTTCAGCAAACCTTCAACCTAAAGCAATTAGAACCAGACAATTATCATCTCGATTCTAGCCACTACCCAAACAAAATTAATGAAAGAATGAATTTTGAAAAAGAAACATAAGTGTCCATGCAGGAAATTATTAAAAGTTGCAGTTCATCACCCAGTACTCCTAGTCCTTCAACTCAACATTACACCACAAAGGAATCGTCAGTCCCAAAAAATAGCTCAAACACTTTATTCTATGCAACAATTGACCAAACTCATCATATTTACTGTTCCTTACATGACGTCCTCGGAAGTAGAGATCAGTCCAACAGAGAAGAAGTCACTTCCAATGCATTAAATAACAGATCCAGAATCTGCTCTTAAAAAAAAACTAAATAGAACAACCAACCAATAAATTAATAAATGGTCAAAGGAGGACAGTAGACCCTAATGATGTCCCTGACCATGGCAAAGTCCCAAGGAGGCAGCCGGAACACAAGAAATTAAGCTTCTACAACAAACCAGATGCTTCAGAAATTAGACCGAGAAAGTAATCGGCTCAACAAACGTCAAGAGATAAAAACAAGTAAAGAAAGATTAAGAACACGTATCATAATAGATATCTGTATCATAATAGATATCTGAAGCACATCATTCCAAATAAGATGCAACCAATATGCATAAAACCAAATAAGCCTTCATAATAACCAAAGAAAAGCTATAATGTTTACATTTATGTGGCCATTGACAGAGTCCAACCGATTCAAACAACCTCTCATACGGAAAGAACACAAAATGACCTCTCGTTCTAGACCATAAGAAAACACAGAAGTTGTGTTTGAAGGTGAACCCACATCATTCCAAATAAGATGCAACCAATATGCAGTAAAACCAACCTAACCAAAGAAAACCTATAATGTTTACATTTATATGGCCATTGACAGAGTCCAACCAATTCAAACAACCTCTCATACGGAAAGAACACAAAATGACCTCTCGTTCTAGACCATAAGAAAACACAGAAGTTGTGTTTGAAGGTGAACACAGCAAGGTAATGCCTGGCGCCAGTTCCAGGATAGAAAACAGACCATATCGTGTAACTGTAACATATGCTATCTCCATGATTTAGAGAGATCCAATTAGTGATCATAGCACACAGATAAGAATGAAGAGAAACAAGATAGAACTTGCGCGGACCTTTCCAGAAAATAAAGAACTCTGAAAGGAGAGCTTGTCCTATTAATTGATGCTTATGCAGCAAGAAAGAAGCATCACCGATCACAGATGCTCCATATTGAAATTGATGAGGTAAAAAGTATTGCCTCGACAGAACTCTGACCTGCGAAGGAAAGAAAACACCTGATCATTCCACCTTAACTAGAAGATAACAGAAGTGGAAGACAAGTTAGGAATTGATGCTTATGCAGCAAGGAAGAATATCACTGATCACAGAGACTACATATGGAACTTGGCCACATGAAGTATTGCCCCGACCAAACGCTGATCTTCAGAAGGAAGAGAACTAGATCTAATCTTTGGGATTAACTAGAAAATAGCAGAAGAAGCTCGTCCAATATCAAATAATTATCAACTCAGCCCCACAGAGAATGCAATAGATCACCAGCTGTCTAATCCAGTAAAACTTTCAACCTGTAAAAGAAGCCTAGAAGGTTGTCAAAATTTCAGTCCATCACTCATCCTAAAGACAGACCACTACATCATCAGCTCAACTGAACAGTGCAAGATTAGATCATTGGTCCTCTAAAAAGCCCAAATGTCTTGTTCTATGTAACCAACTGACCAGTAGCATTGTTGCGGACAATACAAATCTTACTTTACCAAAAAAAAAAAAAAAAATAAAAACTGACCAGTAGCATTGTGCTCATGGTCCTCAGACAAACATGATCACTCCAAGAAGAAAGAAACCACTGCCAATTCACGGAATAGTGAATACCAGAATCAGCTCATGATACAATTGAACGGAAAGATCAATCAATGATGAATCCATCACCAATCAGAGGAGTGCAAACCCTAACGATACGCATAACATGGCAGACTCCCAGAGAGGCAAGAGTAACCATCAGAAAATTAGCATACAAATCAGACCAAATTAACAATTAATCAAGAAACAAAAAGAAAATAAGAAGGATCAAGAGCATTTTGGGTATGATTTCTCCTCTGAAGAGGCTTTGAATTGAGAAAGGAACGCATGCACAATCATAGACGCAAGATGAGACTGAAGGATAAGGACATGATGGAGGGCTATTTCTAGGAAGGGGACACGGGCAAGCGGATCTGGATTGGATAGTGATCTGTTGTGGCACGTACACCTTGCAAAGAAAGAACCATCACAGATCATATGTTGGCCAAACTCCACCACTCCAAAGGAATGAGAATCGGTTTTTGCATCAATCCGAAAATTATGGGACTGGAGAACAAATTTCATTGAAACCAATAACTGCCTCGAGAGACAATAGAGCTTATCCACTCTCAGACAATCATCAGCTCACAGCAGAGCACCCCTTGCTGATTCTGGCGAGACTCCAACCTGTGAGAGGATCAGGACTAGACAACAATCAAGTCCCAAAGATAAAAGACTGAAGAACAAATTTCAATCAAAACCAGTAAATTATAGCCTATCACCTCAAAGAATACTTTCATCATCTCAACCAAAAAAAGACAGCAAAAGGATCATCAGTCCTCCAAAAAGCCCAAACACCTAGTTTTGTGAAACAAACTAACCGGTGTCGTTCTTGACATCCTCAAACAAACAGTTTCGCTCCAAGGGGAAGATGCCACTGTGAATTCACCAAATAACAAAATCCAGAAGCCGCTCGTAAAACAATAAAATGGAAAGACCGATCGGTGGATGGATCAATTAAGGATCATAGGAGGAGCTAAACCAAACACCCATAACAACATCCTCAGACATCAAGAGATATGATCCAAGAGGAAAGAAGCCACTTGATTTTTTCCAAGTGGTAAAACACCCATAAGATATGATTCAGCGAATAACAAAATCCAGAATAAGCTGGTAAAACAACAATGCAAAGATCAATAGATCAATTGATCAATAACTTCCAAGAGTTAGCAAATCACACCCTGACCAAAATGATAACAAGTTCTATCTGCACAATTCATGATTTTTTCCCAACCACAACTTATTTATGCTATGATACAGAGTTGCACAATTTGCTCAACAAAGTGAGCAACTGACAATAGACATATATGTCCAAAAGCCCAAAAATACAAGCAGAATCATACAATCTCCATCAGGTATCCAGGCCCATACGACATATCCTGCAGAAAGGCTCAATTTCTTTGCGAGGTCTTCAAACCAATTAGTTTTTCTTCGCAAGTTCAACATCAGGCATAGCTCATACAACACATGAACAAAATAATAACAAGTGCTATCTGCACAATTCATGCTTGATTTTTTGCCAACCACAACTTACTTGTGCTACGATACAAAGTTTTACAATTTGCTCAACAAAGTGAGCAACTGACAAGATACAAATATGTCCAAAAGTCCAAAAATACAAGCAGAATTATACAAGCTCCATCAGGTATTCCACTAGCTTATATACTCGCTAACGCTAGATGCTTCGTTTGTAAGCAAAATTTTATCCAGAGATCACAGCCTTCCATCTCCTTTCAGGGCCTATACGATATATCCTGCAGGAAGGCTCAATTTCTTTGTGAAGTCATCAAACCAATTAGTTTTTCTTCTCAAGTTCAACATGAGGTATAGCTCATACAACACATGAACCCTACCTGAAGCAACGCATCCAATGCACCATCTCATTCAAAGAGCAAGCTTATAAAAGTTGGCCAAAACATCCAATCCATCCACTCTAAAAATGCCCATGAGCATCCTTGCAGATATAGTTTTGAAAGCACAAAATAGAGTCAACTTCCTCAGAAAACAAAGATAACAGAATAGGAGTTTTGGAGAAAATCAGGGGTGAATCCATGTAGAGGGATCGTGCAAGCTCATGGCCCAGTAACTTTTCAACACACAAGCAATATAAACTAATTTGTCAGGCAAATTTATAACAACTGGAACTTCAATATAAGGAGAATCCCAATAAGAATGCTTCTACAGACTGCACCAAACCAATTCAAAGTAGAAACAAATAATCTGCCATGATATTAGTGAATATCGGCAATCAATTTCCTTCTCACAAGGTAGAAGCATCCAATAAGTCAAACTGCCATCAATGTGTGCCACCAAGTCACCAAGGAAAGCAACAACTAGACTTAGCCTTGAAATAGGACTCAATTGTAGTTTTATCTAGTGAAGTTCACAGAAAAAGATTAGAGGACAATATCATCAAAGAAAGAGACTTTGTGAACTGGCTCCCAAAATTAACCATTTACACCAAAAATACCTCCAGAAGAAGAAAAAGTAAAAACCCCAAATGACCAAGCTAAGCAACAACTAGACTTAGCCTTGGAAACAAGCCTCAATTGTAGTAATTGTAGTTTCATCCAGTAAAGTCTGCAGGCAAAGATAGAGAACATCATCAAAGAAAGGGACTTGAACTGGCACCCAAAATAAACCATTTATGCCAAAAATCCCCTGGGAGAAGCAAAAAGCAAAAGCTTGCTAACTCAAATCATTCCCCTAAAAGTTAGTAAAATGGGTGAACATACAACACAAACCAGGTCAAATTCAGCGTGATTTGCAACAAAAGGACTCTAACCTACAATAGGAAGAGAACTAGATGTTCATCGCATCTCCCCAAAAATGAAAATACAATATGAAAAAAGACAATCCCTATGGAAAGATCCATACATCACTCACTCATCACTCCAATCCACAAAGAAAAACAAAAATTCAGCATCTCTACTAAACATAATTGCATTAATTAATAACCTCCTGCCTTCCCCAACTAAAGCACTAGGATTCTCTAACAGTTTCGTTCGATTAGCATCCTCACACGGTCCTTAGTGGGATTGCTCTAACTGGAACAAGCACCTGTCAACAACTGAATACGTCCATATAGCATGGAAGCCACAAAATTAGTTGATATGATCAACGTTCAAACCTTAATAGCTTTGATAGACCTTTCTGTATAAAATCGGAGCTGTCGCCAACATTGTCCTGAAAAAAGACCCAGCCAGATGCTTCAAAATTCATGCCTTCAAAGCAAACACCAAAGCAAATGAAACCAATCATAAGGCAACCATTTAGTATCTCCAATTACAAGGAAGATGACTTCGTAGAGCCAATGAGATACAGTTGAACCAGGAATTAGAATTCCTGGTCAAAAGACCATCATTGGCAAATGATCACGCTGCAATTTGGACATCTATGAATTCATAGCCCTAAAGAGTTTCAACAGCTATGCTTGATTAAATTTAGATCATATATAAGTAGTAGAAGTTCACCCATCGTACATTAGGTATCATAAGAGATCAGAAGGGGTGAGGCCTAATCACATATGCCAATCATGAAACACGAGAAGAAAGAGACCTTCTAGTCATGAAAGGTACCTACGTGGAATATGTTATTAAAAGATAAAAAGGCAAAAGCACAGTACCAGTTCATCTTTTCAGAATGAGATGCTAACAGTTTGCAACGAAGTATAACTTAGGTCCTGTCAGAAAAGTCTTCATACCGAGAACCTAAAATATTCAGAAATTAGGCCCGCCCTCAAGGTGGCACTACAAACTAAAGACAACCCATATCACCTACAAAACACGTCAGTTGTAAAATGCCCCCGACAATCACTGTATCAGAAGAAAGTATTACAGCAGCAGTGGAAACCAGACTCTGATCTGCGAACGGAAGAGAACTATTCCTTCCTTCCGATTTCTGTTTCTCTTTCTGTGAACTTGCCATAACGACATCCTCAGACGTCAAGAGATAGAAGCCACACTACCAATCCAGAATAAGCTGGTCAAAACAACAACGCAAAGTTCAATCGATCGCCCGATGAATCACAAAGCAATCAAAGGACACCATCGTAGGCCGAGCGAAACCCTCAAGGATCTCCGCAACCAGATGATGCTTCACAAAATCAGACAAGAAAGCAAAATGAGGACACCATCGACAAAATCAATCAATCAATCTAGAAGCGGAAAACGAAGAAGAAGAGAAGAAGAAGAAGAAGAAGAACACGCCTAATCAACGAGGACGAAATCGCAGAAGAAGCCATGGGGGAGAGTGGAGAACCAGGAACGCGGAACGAGAGCAACGGATACGAATGAGCACGAGAGGGGAAAAGGACTGTTGTTGTTCATGGGGAAAGGATACCCCGACTTCGGCTCGACCGTTGATGTAAAACTAACTCCGAAGCGAGGATCGTGATTGGACGGCTGCGATCTGCTGACTGTTCAATTGAGGATAGTCGGTGGGCTTTCCAAAATTCCGACCGTTGCTTCACTCGCTCGCCGTGAGAGAATTAAATGAAGTAACATGATGCTCATCTTTACACAATGATACAGAGTCAAGTCTCTCGAGCCAATCTTAGTCCAAATTTTCGAAATAATAAATAAATAAATAAATAACAAAAAAATAAAATTCATAGATTCATAAATTTAGAGAAAATTTAGAAATTAGATTTTGAGTAGTTTTACTAAATTTAAGTGTTAATTCTAGTTTAGAATTAATTTAGCATAAAAAATTATGAAAATATTTTGCTGAAAATTGGATTCAAAATTAAATAAACTCTTAGGGCTTTACTCTATGGATTTTTTAATGTTGTTTTCTTTTAAAGATAATGCTATTTCTCGATAAAAACTGTTCCCATAATAGAAATATTTCCAAACACACTCTTAATCCTAAGTATCCGAAGTGAGAAAAAAAAAGAAAGAACAATGGGAATGCTCTTTCTTTGAAACTCTTTGCCACTCTCCTCTTTCATGATCTCGAGCGACAGCGATGACATTTTGGTACCGACAGTTGGCAATGTGAATGAAAGAGGTATTTTTTTCACTTAAAGTTTAAATCTAGATTGGTCAATCGTCATTAAATTTATTTTTGATTAAAGACTTTAATAATTTCATGTACTCCCATGAAATGACCTAGCAACCTTGCACGTCGCAAATTGCCTCTTGGCTGCTACTTAGAAATTTTAACAACGATTTATTACTATTTTTTTTCCTTAGTGGTACGTTCTACTTTCTTTTAAAAAGTTAGGAAGATTGTCTTAAGAGTATCTTGAATGTTGGAGATTACGTATTTTTTTTTACATGTTTGAAAGATAATTTTTAATTGTCCTAGGTGTAAAACCTTGTACTTTTTATTAATTGTTTGAAAGGTTGCATTGAATTTATTCTAAGGCTGTGCCTTTTATTGGAATTTGTTCTTTTCTCAATATCCAAATTACAACTTTCTTTATCCGATGACTATCTAAAATCCAAAAACATTGTTGATTTAGAAATTGTAATGCGGCAGTCTTTCTTACATGGAACATAAGAACTTATTAAATTGGATGATGGTCCTTAAGGCATTTCATTATACTTTCCTTGATTTGAGTCCATCAACAAAATTACTAAAACGAGCTACTTTTTCAATGGAAAATATATATATGCCATCTACATATATCTCCCTCCAGTCGCTACTCGGACTCGAGCTAGCAGCATTCATGGCGACTCGCTACTTAAGCTCGTGGTGGCCATGATTGCCAAATTTGAGCGGCACTACGGCAAGGGGTGGTTGATGTTGATGGGGTGGTCAAAGGGGACAAGGGCAGTGGCTAGTGGTGAGGTGGGCGATGAATGATGGGGAGAGTTCATAGGTGCATGAATTTTTTTCATGTCGCTGATTTGGCATATATCCCCACTTGAAGATAACAAGCGGGTCATGACATGGCACATGCAATTTATTATTCATGTTAGCAATTTGATAGTCCATGTTTGTAAAAAAAAAAAAAAAAAAAAAGTGATATGAGAAAAAAAAACATCTAATCAAGACCAATATTGACGTTATACAAAATACAAAATTGCTTTAAACAAAAAAACAAAAAACAAAAAAGTAATGGGACAATTTAGATTTTCGCATAATTGTACAAGAACTATCAATCGCATTTACTCAAGGAATTATGAAAATATCATGTCAAAGTTTCCAGTATTTAGGTCTAAACAAAAGTGAAAATGTTTGTTTTGCAAAATGATTCAAATCAAAAGTAACACAATAAAAGCCATTTAGGCAATGTTTAGCCCTAAAGCAACTGAAGAAGGTTTAAGTTTATATAGTACGATAAAAAGATCTAGCAAGAAACAAAGAAAAAGGAAATGAAAAAAATAATCAAATTAAACATCGGGTTTTAATTACAATTTGCCCATGTCTTTAGATTATTAGAAAAAAAGATAACTGCGATTTGTATTAATGTATCACATAACAGCTCAATTAGTCCATTATATCAAATACTGAACAAATTGCATTTGATTATATTCTATGATCTTCATTAACAAATAACTAACTGAAACCGTTTATAGTTAGTAACTTGAGAAAACAATTGGGAACACTTTTCCTGCATCGCCCCCGTCCAAAAGCCAGCTCAGTCATGTACTCCCATATCCATATCTTCGATTGGAGACTATATCATTTTATTTTAGTTAGGAAGAAGTGATTAAGAAAGAAAAAAGAATTTATATAAGAGAAAAGAAGAATGGTCTGAATAGATTTATTTATACTGTTCTTTGGATGCTAGCGAGGAAAAAAGAAAGAAAAATAGTGTATAATGACGTTAATGTTTGTTTATATATTTTTGAATACATGTAAAATAATAGTATGAATGAGAGAACGAATAAACGTGTTTATTAGTACACAAATCCCTCCAAATTTCTTCTCATTTAAGGAGACTCGGAGTATGTAATTACGTTAAAATACATAATATTTACTGCATAGTTAATAGTATGACAGGATTAATAATAATATAACAATCTCAGTATTCATTAATATAAATATAATTAAGATAATCATCCTATTATGGATAGTATGATATTAAACTATAGCATTGTAAATAATCGTATCTAATAGTGAGTCACCAATAATATGTCAATAAATTGTGAGTAATAAGTAATTATGCATTATCAAGAGAACATAATTATTATTACATCAATTATTTACCATAACCTAATATTTTATTCATTAATCTTATAAATATGTGATTAAGTCAGAACAATGAAAATTGATGTTGTCATTATGTAAATAAATTAGCTATGATTAATGCAAATTTTAATTGTAACTATAGTCTGCCAATTGAATGGGCCTAATACCCTTAAAATGCGTCAACTTTAGCTAGAGTCCCAATTTTGTCTCCATTCTTTTTTTCTTTTTTATTTATTTATTTATGATAAAGCACCAACTTTCAGATGTCACCCAAATTTGAGTTTTTGTCATTTGATGGTGTTAAAGATCCAATGTGTCATTTTTCACATGTACATCACATTTATGGCTTCTACTATCACGAAAATTATGTGCCAAATTGTCATAAAATGAAATTTCTATACAGTTCGAATCTCAAAATATTTAATAATTATACCTCAATGATGTACACATTTTCTTTTTCAATATAAATAGTCACAACTCCGAGCACAAAATATAAATTCCTACTTTGGTTGCATACACTCTGATCTAGTTCTCAAAAGATCTTTGAGCACACTAATTTAAAAATCCCTTAACTCCAAACTCAACCTATGTAAAAGTTATTTTGAGGTGAGTCTAAGCTTAGCAAATAAAAGCTCTTAGATGTCTAAGGCAGGAGAGCTAATCACCACCTGACCTGAGAGCACAAAAGCATAGTAATCATCAACAACTAATGTCACATAATTTGATGGAATCTATATAATTCAAAGAGCGTGTGATGGACGAGTTGGTTCGCGCTTTGACCCCTCATCCGGGAGGGTAAAGGTTCGAAACTTCTAGCCCCAATTGTGCGACTTAAGTGGGGTGCCGTGGGAGGTGGGTCCCCACGCTAATGCCCCGGGTTTACGTTGCCGGCTACTGGCTGAACAGCGGTTCCCAAGTCATCAAAAAAAAAAAAAAAGACTATAAATCTGTTTGATAACATCAGTTAATTTTTCTATTTTCAGGAATAAATCGGTGGCTAGTTAATAGATTTGGAATATAAATAAGAAGTTGAAAAAACTTACTTCTTTGTTCTTGGAAACAAAAAGAGAGATGATGTCATTTAAAAAAAAAAAGAAGAAGCCTAAAGTAACATGATGCTCATCTTTACACAATGATACAAAGTCAAGTCTCTCAAACCAATCTTAGTCCAAATTTTCGAAATAATAAATAAATAAATAACTAAAAAAATAAAATTCATAGATTCATAAATTTAGAGAAAATTTAGAAATTAGATTTTGAGTAGTTTTACTAAATTTAAGTGTTAATTCTAGTTTAGAATTAATTTAGCATAAAAAATTATGAAAATTTTTTGCTAAAAATTGGATTGAAAATTAAATAAACTCTTAGGGCTTTACTATATGGATTTTTTAATGCTGTTTTCTTTTAAAGGTAATGCTATTTCTAGATAAAAAAACCATTCCTATAATAGAAATATTTCGAAACACACTTTTAATCCTAAGTGGAAAAAAAAAAAGAACAATAGGTATGCTCTTTCTTTGAAACTCATTGCCACTCCCCTCTTTCATGATCTCGAGCAACAGTGTTGACATTTTGGTACCAACAATTGGCAATGTGAATTAAAGAGGTACTTTTTTCACTTAAAGGTTAAATCTAGATTGGTCAATCGTCATTCAATTTATTTTTGATTAAAGGCTTTAATAATTTCATGTACTCCCATGCAATGACTTGGCAACCTTGCACGTCGCAAATTGCCTCTTGGCTGCCACTTAGAAATTTTAACAACGATTTATTACTATTTTTTTTCCATGGTAGTATGTTCTACTTTCTTTTAAAAAGTGAGGAAGATTGTCTTAAAAGTATCTTGAATGTTGAAAATTATGCATTTTCTTTACATGTTTGAAAGATAGTGTTTAATTGTACTAGGTGTAAAACCTTGTGCTTTTTATTAATTGTTTGAAAGGTTGCATTTAATTTATTCTAAGTATATATTAATATCCCAAGAACAACTTCTGTTATCTGATGACTATCTTAAATCCGAAAACATTGCTGATTTAGAAATTGTAATGTGGCAGTCTTTCTTACATGGAACATAAGAACTTATTAAATTGCATGATGGTCCATATTTTCAAAGGGGATTGTGACATCCATCGAATTTCAACGATATAAATAATTCCCATTCCGGCGAATTCGTGCTCGCCTTTTTTCCTCTTTCAATTTTATCCCTACCTTTCTAAGCTGTCAAATCCCCACCTTTTCAAATTAAATCAAATCAATTTCAAAACTAAATTCCCTAAAATTAAATCATTCTAATTACCTTCGGCCCTTCCCAGCCTTTAAGTATTTATAGAATTGCAATTAAGATTATTTTCTAGAAGACCCAAATTTTTCAATTTTTCTCTTCATCCCAAATTTTTTGAATATACATATAGTATAGCATGATAATTATTGTCCTTTCAACTTGGATGGCTTTCTACTAACCTCATTTTTTTCTTCCTAACCATGTCCTCATCCTTAAAATCGATCTCAAAATTGAAGCCCATGAAAAGTTTGAGCACCTGTTTCTCTCATCTTTGGATATTATCCCAACATTCGGTTTATACAAAGTCTACCAATTCATAACTACTAAGTTAATGAGTCTATAAACAAGTTCTAAACAAGTACCAAACCATGAGCTTGTCTTTTTGTGAATCTAAGATAATTTCACTTATGTATCACTATGGAGTTCTACGAATGACAATAGTTTCAATTGCAAATGAGATAGTAGATGGTAGTTTATTATCCTTACTACTGTAATAGAAATACTGCTTGAAAGAAAAATATCATCCATTTGCAGAACAACAAAAATAATTCGACTCTTCCCAACGTATCAATTCATTCATCTCCTTCACCACCAAAGGCCTATTTACATGGTCCATACCAGCAATTAGATTTCGCAGGTTAGTAATCATGAATTGTCCATATGGGAGAAGATTTTTGAGCATTTAACATTAGACAAAAAACTATGTTTGCTAATTCAGATGTATCAGATCTTTAATTTGAGTTTTCCCCAAGCCAATTGAAAGTGGAAAGGGATAATTTGCCATGATGTTGAGAATATATGTATTCAAGCATAAGCATCCGATAAGACAAAGAACAAAGTCATACTAGGTCTCTACTCCATAAGTCAAATTGCCATCAATGTTTGCATACATATGACCAAGTGAAGCAACTAGACTTAGTCTTACAAACAGGACTCAATTGTAGTTTTATTTAGTGAAGTTCACAGAAAAATATGAGAGCGCCTTATCATAAACGAGGAAGACTTAAACCGGCACCCAATGTCATTAATACCAAAAATACCCTCAAAAGAAGGAAAAGGAAAAGTCCGAAATGATCAAGCAAAGCAACAACTAGACTTAGCCTTTGACACAATACTCCATTTTAGTAATTGTAATTTCATCCGGTGAAGTTCACAAACAAGTGAAAGCACGACATCATCGAAGAGAGACTTGAACTGGCACCTAAAATGAACCATTTACACTAAAAATGCCCCCAGGTGAAGCAAAAAGGTAAAAGATTGCTAAGTCGAGTCATTCCCCTAAAAGTTAGTTAAAATGGGCATACACTTCAAACATGAACCAAGTTGATTCATCACTGATGGAGCATTGGGATTAGAATCAGAAACTACATAAGAGGAAAGTGAAAGGGAAATTGAGCTATACACAAAATGCTCGCAATAGCGCTCCTCTTCATTAACTTATAAAATTTTTATGGTGAAAAAAGAAATACGGTTAATTTAGCTGGAAAAAAATAGTTCTACTTGAGAATTTTTTTTCTCCTAGTGGGAGCGAGGATCGTCCTTGCTGATTTATATGGAAACAAAAATGCTAGATAGTTACTTGCAAAAGGGAAAATTACGGCTGCCATAGGAATCTTCATTTTCATAAGCCTCCAAATGCTTTCACTAAACATTCGTATGGGAAAAAGTGAAAAGACACTTGCAAAAGTGTCCATGTCACCCGGATAGCTCGTAAAAGTAAATTTATGAGAGATACCAATTCCATAATGTCATGATAACCAGTTAGCGAACACTCAAAATATGTCCAATTAGGAAACGTGACTTAGAACACCCACAATTAGATGCCATGAATGAAAATCCAAGACTAGTTACAAGAATCGCCACTACTCATCGGGCAAATCTCAAGAATTTAAGTCTCCATTAAATATAGATAATGGACCAAGGACATCACTTCCAAGGGTTAGCACATCACACCTGACCAAAATGTTAACAAGTGCTCTATGCATATTATGCTTGCTTTTTTGACAACCACAACTGTCTTACTTTGTGCTAAAATACAAAGGTGCACAATTTGCTCAACAAAGTGAACAACTGACCATACAAAGAAATATGTTCAAGAATCCAAAAATACAAGCGGATACAAGCACCATACATCCTGCAGGAAGGCACAATTCTTTGCGAATATTCAGAACAGATTTTTTTTTATTTTTTTTGGGGTCAAGTTCAACATTGGGTGATAGTTCATACAACGTATGAACCCTACCTAAAGCAACATGTCCACACTATCTCATTGAAAGAGGGAGTTTAAAATGAGTACAAAAACATTCAAACCATCCACTCCACGTGTCCCCGCGAGCATATATTACCAAGTATCCTTGCAGTTATAGGTTTAAAGGTACAAACTAGAGCCACCTTCCGCCAAAAATGATGATAATAGAATACGAGTTTTGGAGAGAATGAGGGGTGAATCCATCTAGAGGATCGAGCCAACTTGTGGCCAAGTAACTCTCCATTTCAACACACAAGCAATATATAAATAATTTGTCAGGCATTATATCAACCGGAGATTCAATATAAAGAGCATCCCCAAAAGAGAGCTTCTACAAATAGGAAGACAACTATATGTTCATTGCATCACCTCTAATCCTCGAAAAGAAAATATCACAAACCACATATTTGCAGAGCTCATGCATTAACAAACATCCCTATAGAAAGATCCAGGCATCACTCATCACCCGAATCCACAAATAAAAACAACAATTCAGTAGCTCGACTAAATAGAATTGCATTAGATACTCTCCTTTTGCAAGTATGTCCAACAGAGGCCATCCAATGACAATCAGAGATCTTATGTTGAACTTGAAACCCTAAAAGCATAGTCAAGCTAGTTCTCGCACACCCTATCATAAAAGCACGGTCAAAATATAAATTGATTAGGGGCTGACCCATATACATATAAAGTGAACACATTAAAAGAACCCCAAATCCAAGAATTGGGAGCTTATCCAATTTCAAACAAAGTCTGGACTCCACAATTCATCAACTCAGCCACACAAAAAAGGCAATAGATCATCACTTATAAAATCTGGCAAAACTCTAACATATAATAAGAACAAAGACAATTATCTTTCCACTCCGAGGGAATCAATTAAGGAATATGATATTCAATAAAAACACAAGTGCCTACACAACAGGAGTAGATGAAAATTTCAGTTCTTCACCCAGTCCTGAAGATAATCAACCAAAGACAGATCTGAATAGATCTTTGAACTCGACCAACCTCGTCATATGTACCATTCCTTAGACAACATGCTCATCAAAGAGATTGCTCCATGACAAAAGAAGTTACTACCAATCCACTGGATTATAAATTCAAAAACAGCTCTAAAACAACAAAAGGATGGATCAATTAACATCCTCAATTAAAGAGATCGGTCAGCGAGAAAAGAAGCTACTACCAATCCACGGGATTATAAATACAGACACAGCTCTAAAACAACAAAAAAAAAAGGATCATATCCACAATAAATGATTAGAGGAGGACCATAAACACTAAGGATTCACATGACCACTCGTCAACAACCACTCGTCAACAACCACCTAAGGCATAGATATCACCTGGTAAATGAAAAAGTTCCACCGAAGGTTCTGTACCAAAAGAAACACATCTATCATACAGAACGAAAGCCTAAGCTAACTAAATTGTGTGAAGCTAGTATTCGGGGAAAAAGAAAAGAAAAGAAAGGCCCGACGAATAAATTGCACATAATTTACCAGCAATAGATTTAGTGATTGTAGCGTGCATTACAGGAACAAAGAGAAACAAGCCAGAACTTAGTGGATCTCAAGCTTTCCAGACTCAAACAATCCCTACAAAAGCCAATAGAAGCTCAAAGAAAGAAGAGCTTGTTAAATGAAATCTAGGATGAACCATCACATATTGAAGATGGTCCACATCGAACCAGAAGAGGCTTGCATCGAAGGAAAGAGAACTTGGCCCTAATCACCTCGCCATAAACGGAAAAAAGCAGAAGCAGGAAACAAACTTCATTGAAACCAATCACTGCCTGGAATCCACAAAGTGGCTCTTTGTCTAATTTCAAATGATTGTCAACTTAGCCCTACATAAGAACGCATAGAACACCACTTCTCAAACCTGGCAAAACTTCAACCTGTGGAGGAATTAGAACTTGATAATGATTAAGCTCATTGCACCCTGCAGATAATCAACTGAAGACAAACTCAAATCAAAACTACAAAATGCCTAGAAATCTTCAAAATTTCAGTCCATCACCTGTCCTGAAGATGTGATAAGAGACTACTACTTCAGAACTCATGCAAACAGAGACTGCATGATAGATCACCACTCCTCCAAGAAGCCCAGGTGCCTTATTCTAAGTAAACCGACCAGCTTCTATCTATGTATTTATCATCATTAGCCAACATGCTGAAGAGATCGCTCCAAGAGGAAAGATGCAACTGCCAAGTCACCGAAATGCATACTGATCTTGATAAACGATTAAATGGAAAGATCAATCTTTGATGAACCATCCAACAACATCGCTATACATACTATACCTTAGGGAAAGTTTTGGCAAAAGGTAAATGTTACAGCAAAAACCAGTGTGAAAAACATAAACTTTTTCAGGAAAAGAACATATCCTACAAGGTTTCGGATAACATAGAGAAAAAAGAGGCAATAGGTCGCATGAATATAACATCACAGCATAGGAAATTACCATCCAGACAACATCAATCTCATCAAATATTAACACAGAAAACCTGACAAAAACTTCTTCAGATAAACCAAATTTAACACCTATTGAGACAATATTCAAGCAGACATACAGTCCAAGTAAAAAAAAAAATGCATATGCAAGAGACGTATTTCCCAATGAATGCGTGACAACATACATTGAACCCGAAAAAGTCCATGATAAATAACATGCAGGATAGTTCCATCAAAGAAAAAGGTAAGACATACAAATCAAAAGTTTCCAATCCAATCCCAAAGAGAAAGTAGGCTCTAATATGCCAAAGAAAAACTGGTATCAGCTATCATCATCCATTAGCAAATAGAAACAAAATAAGAAAGACTATGAATGCAAATTGTGATAGATATATGATGTACATCATTTCCAGATAAGATATTACCAGTATGCCCTGAAGTAAAACCAATTCTGTCAGCAATAAACCTTCAAAGTCCCAAGAACCAAAGAAAATCTACAATTTAGTTATCTATATGGCCATTCACTAAGTCCAACAACTCAAAGAACCACCGGCATGGAAAGAACACAAAATGACCTCTTGCTCTGTACCAAAAGAAAACACAGAAGTTGTGGGAAAAGAAAGGCGAAGCAAACTAGGTAATGCTTGGAACCAGTTCCATTAGTCCTCCAAAAAGCCCAAATGTGGTATTCTATGCAACCAACTAATCACTTGCATTGTTTTTATTGCCCTACAACATCCTTAGACAAAATGATCACTCCAAGAAGAAAGAAGCCACCGCCAATTCACAGAATAGCGAATACCAGAATCAGCTCATAATACAATTAAACTTCGAAAAATCAATCGATCAAATGGGAGGAGCACAAACCCTAACGATGCCCAAGACATCACAGAGTGCCGGAGAGGTGAGGAGTTACCTTCAGAAAATAACATTGCATAAACAGAACCAGACCGACTTAACACTCATAAACGCCCGATGAGACCAGCTTTTGAACTTCAATAAAATTAAGACAAAGCGGATCTGGATTAAATAATGATCAGTTGGGGTGTGTACACCATGCAAAGAAAGAACCATCACAGATCATACATCGACCACACCGAAGGAATGAGAATTGATTTTTGCATTAATTCGAACATTATGGGACTGGAGAACAAATTTCATTCAAACTGACAACTGCCTCGTGAAACCATAGAACTTACCCAATTTCAGAAAATCATCAGCTTGCAGCAGATCACATGTCAAGACTCTGACCTCTGAGAGAACTCCCAAAGATAAAAACTGAAGAACAATTTCCCATCAAAACTAGTAAATTTGAGTCTATCCGCCGGTCATAGATGTGACATCAAAGACTAATAATTGATTGTCTCAACTAAAAAAAAGACAGAAAAAGGGTCATCAATCCTCCAAAAAGCCCAAACATCCGTATTTTATGAAACAAATTGACAATGCCATATTAATCATCGTCCTTGACATCCCCTCAGACGAACAGTTCACTCCAAGGGGAAAGAAGCCACTGCGAATTCACCAAATAACTAAATCCATGAGGCGCTCATAAAACAATTGTACAGAAAGTTGGTCCATAGAGCGATTAAGGATCAGAGGAGGAGCTAAACCAAACACTTCCCATGATGACCATCCTCAGATGAAAGAGATATGATCCAAGAGGAAATAAGCCACAGTAAAGCACTGAATAACAAGAATCCCGAATAAGCTGGTAAAAACAATAATGCAAAGACCGATTGGTCAATCAATAAGATAATTTCAATAACCACAAGCATTGTCCCAAAGAAGCCAGGTGAAACCCTCAAGGATCTCAGCAACAGGGGGTTTCTGCAACCAGAAGAGGTTTGCATTATAGTCAAGCTACTTCTTGCACATCCTATCACTAAAGCATGGCCAAAATATCAATTGATTAGGGATTGATCCATATAAATACACATGGAGAGTGAGGACATCAAAAGAACCAAAATCCAAGAAGCGAGAGCAAAAGCCTAGAAACCTCGGTAAAACTTCAACCTTTAGAAGAATTAGAACTCGACAATAATTATCTCACTGCTCCCTAAATATAATCAACTGAAGACAAACTTAAATCAAAACAACAAAAAGCCTAGAAATCTTCAAAATTTCAGTCCATTGCCCCTGCCGAAGATGTCAACAAAGATACTTCAAAATTCAAAACAAAGACTGCATAATAGATCACCACTCCTCCAAGAAGCCCAAACACCTTATATTATGTAACTGACCAGCTTCTATGTATTTATCATCATTAGATAACATGCTCCAACGAAGAGATCGCACTCTGAGGAAAGATGCAACTGCCAATCCACTGTGAAATCCAGAATCATCTTGTTAAACAATTTAATGGAATGACAAATCTATTGATGAGCCATCCACAACATTGCTTTATGAGTGAAAACACTACATATTATAACGTTTGGAAAAGTTTTTGGCAAAAGGAAAATGTTACCACAAAAAAAAAAAGTGTGAAAAACAAATATTTTTTTGGAAAAGAAGCTATCCTGCGAGTACCAAATAACATAGACAAAAAGAGCAATAAGTAACACCAAAATAATAACTTAGCATAAGAAATTACCATCTAGATGACATCAATCTATCTAATATAAACACAAAGTAAACCTGTAGAAATTCTTCAAATAAACCAATTTAACATACACATGAACTTCAAGCAGACATACACACCGAATCAACAGAAATGCATATGCAAGAAACGTATTTCCAAGTGAGTGTGCAACAAAGTACATTGAAAAGGAAAGAGTGATAAATAACATGCAGAATAATTCCATTACGGAAAATGTCTTTGCTTTAACCAATTTCTGACCATAAAAGAAAGAGAATTTAATGGTGATCCCTTTGCTTTATTATTATTATTATTATTATTATTATTATTATTATTATTATTATTATTATTATTATTATTATTATTATTATTATTGCTATTATTATTACCATTATTACTGCTATTACTATTACCATTATTATTACTATTATTATTATTATTATTATTGCTATTATTACTATTACCATTATTACTGCTATTACTATTGCTATTACTATTGCTATTATTATTACCATTATTATTACTATTACTATTGCTATTAGTATTACTATTACTATTACTATTACTATTACTATTATTACTATTATTATTACTATTATTACTATTATTACTATTATTATTACTATTGCTATTACTATTACCATTATTATTATTATTACTATTGCTATTACTATTACCATTATTATTATTATTACTATTGCTATTACTATTACCATTATTATTATTATTACTATTGCTATTACTATTACCATTATTATTATTATTACTATTGCTATTACTATTACTATTACCATTAGTATTACTATTATTATTACTATTGCTATTACTATTACTATTACCATTAGTATTACTATTATTATTACTATTATTATTACTATTGCTATTACTATTACTATTATTATTACTATTACTATTATTACTATTATTATTACTATTATTACTATTATTATTAGTATTATTTTTATTATTATTATTACTATTATTATTATTATTACTACTATTACTATTATTACTATTATTATTATTATTATTATTATTATTATTATTATTATTATTATTATTATTACCATTATTATTACCATTACCATTACTATTACTATTACTATTATTATTACTATTATTATTATTATTATTATTATTATTACCATTATTATTATTATTATTATTATTATTATTATTATTATTATTATTATTATAACTGGGTCAACACTAATGGAACCATGTACTGTCCAGAATGCAATAAATAAAAGCTTATCCCATTTCAAACAAAACCTGGTCTCCACAATTCATCCTCCCAGCCCTGCAAAAAAGGCAAAGGATCAGCACTTCTCAAATTCAGCAAACCTTCAACCTAAAGCAATTAGGAATAGATGATTATCATCTCGATTCTTGCTGCTAACCAAAGATAATTAATGAAAGAATGAGTTTTAAAAAGAAACATAAGTGTCCATGCAGAAATTATTAGAAGTTTCAGTTCAACACCCGGTACTCTAGTCCACCAACCCAACATTATACGCAAAGAATCAACAATCCCAAGAAAAGCTCGAATGCTTTATTCTATGGAACAATTAACCAAACTATCATATTTACTGTTCCTTACATGCAATCATCAGAGAAGAAGTTACTTCCAATCCACTAAAAAACAGATCCAGAATCTGCTCGTAAATCAACTAAATAGCCCGACCGACCAATCAATTAATAAATGGTCAAAGGAGGAAAGTAAATCCTAATGATGTCCACAACCATGGCAAAGTCCTAAACAGGCAACGGGAGCACAAGAAATTAAGCTTCTGCAACAAGCCAGATGCTTCAGAAATAAGACCAAGAAAGTAATTGGCTCAGCAACCATTGAAATATAGAAACAAACTAACAAAGATTAAGAATGCGAATCGTAATAGATATAGGAAGTATGCCATTCCAAATAAGAAGACACGAGTATGCACCAAGTAGAAGCAATTCCGTCAGCAGTAAGCATTCAGTCTTGATAACCAATGGCCATTGACAGAGTCCAACCAACTCAAAAAGCCTCTCGCACGTAAAGAGCAGAAAAAAACCTCTTGTTTTAAACAAAAAAAACACAGAAGTCATGTAAAAAGAAAGGTGAAGCTAGGTAGGCAGTTCCTGGAGCTAGTCCCATGATAGGGAAGAAGAGCATGACGTATACATCTTACATATGCAATCTCCACGATTTACCGGAGACACAATTAGTGATCTCAGCACACAGATAAGGGACGGGAAACGAGCTTAATTTGTGTGGACCTTTCCAGACAAGAAAGAACTCTGAAATAACAGCTTGTCCTAATTGATGATGCTTATGTAAAAAGAAAGAACGATTACTGATCCAAGACACTCCATATTGAACTTGATGAGGCAAACTATTGCCCAGACCAAACTGTGACTTGCAAAGGAAAGAGAACATCTTATCATTCCTCCTTAACTAGAAGATAGCAGAAATGGAAGAAAAATTAGGAATTGATGCTTATGCAGAAAGGAAGAACACATCACTGATCACAGAGACTCCATATCGAACTTGGCCATGCAAAGTATTGCCTCGACCAATCTCTGATCTGCGGAAGGAAGAGAAACTAGATCTGATCCTTGAAATTAACTCAGAATAACAGAAGTGAAGGACAAGTTCCATTCAAACCAATAACTGCCTAAAGTCCAAGGGAGGAGCTCCTCCAATTCCAAACAATTATAACCTCAGCCCCACAGAGAGCGCAACAGACCACCAACTGTCAAATCCTGTAAAATAAGCATAGAAGGTTGTCAAAATTTCAGTGCATCGCTTGTCCTAAAGACTATACTACATCATCAGCTCAACTAAACAGTGCAAGATTAGATCATTAGTCCTCCAAAAAGCCCAAATGTCTTGTTCTATGTAACCAACTGATCAGTAGCATTGTGCTCATGGTCCTCAGACAAACATGATCATTCCAAGAAGAAAGAAGCCACTGCCAATTCACGGAATAGTGAATATTAGGATTGGCTCATAATGCAATTAAACGAAAAGATCAATCAAAGATGAATCAATCACCAGTTAGAGGAGTGCAAACCCTAACAGTACCCATAACACATGGCAGACTCCCAGAGAGGCGAGAGTAACCTTCACAAAATTAGCGTACAAATCATACTGATTTAACAATTAATCAAGAGTATTTAGGGAATGATGTCTCCTCTGAAGAGTACTTCGTAGAGGCTGTCAACTAGAAGGGAACGTATGCACAATCATAGACGCAAGGTGAGACTGAAGGATGAGGGCACAAGGGAGGGCTATTTCTAGGAAGGAGACACTGGCAAGCAGATCTGGATTGGATAGCGATCCGTTGTGGCACGTAAACCACGCAAAGAAAGAACCATCACAGATCACAATCCGCCAAATTCTGAACTCCAAAGGAATAAAAATGGCAAGACAAATAAATTGCACTTGCAATATCTCCATGATTTACCAGCAATCAATTTAGTGATTGCAGTATCCATTGCAAGGACAAATAGAAACAAGCCAAAACTTTGTCGATCTCAAGCTTTCCAGACTTATAAACAATCCCTAGAATGGAAGATAGTCAATGAATATCCATTTTCCAAAAACAACAAAAGCCAATAGAAGCTCAAAGAAAGAAGCGCTTGTTAAATGAAATGTAGAAAGAACCATTATTGATTGAAGACAGCCCACATCAAACCGAAGAGGCTTGCATCAAAGGAAAGAGAGCTAGGCCCTGATTGTCTCACCATAAATGGAAAAAAGCAGAAGTGGCAAACAAACTTCATTCAGACCAATAACTGCCTAGAATCCACAAAGCAGCTGTTTGTCCAATTTCAAACTATCATCAATTCAGCCCTACAAAAGAATGCAATCGTTCACCACTTCTCAAACCCAGCAAAACTTCAACCAGAACTCCACAATTTTTATCTCACTGCTCCCCAAAGATAATCAACTGAAGACAAACTTAAATCAAAACTACAAATGCCTAGAAATTTTCAAAATTTCAGTCCATCCCCACCCTGAAGATGTGATCAGAGACTACTTCAGAACTCAAGTGAAATTACCAGCAAGGGAGTGCGCCAAATGCTAAATATCCAGCCACAAGGCGAGTACTATCCTTACAATAACTATGAAATAATTGAAAGACTCCTACAATTAGCACATCTTCTCCATCCCAATCAAATTCCATAGCTATTAAAATCCAAAAGGATACCATACCCATATAAAAAGCAATTTGTTTACACATTGCCCAGCTTAATGACGGTATTTTGTGATCAGAACCGGATAAAACCTCGGTCTGGACAACCATCTTCACCAGATTGAATTCACCATTATCTTAAAGCCGATGAAAGGTAGCAGAGATCCGTCAATCAATGGCAAGGCACCTTCAAAATTTCATTTTTATTCACCCCCACTAAAACTTTTGTTCATAAGGGGAAAGAACACTGGAAAATGAGAACCTGAAGCATCAAGTCGTGAGATATGCGGTTGGAAGTCCAAATCAGAGTCTCACAGAATAATGGGGAGAGAAACAAGCTTGAACTTGTGTGGACCTTTCCAAACAAGAAATAACTCTGAAAGAAGAGCTTCCCCTATGATTTGATGCTTATGCAGCAAGAACAAACCAATACTGATCAGACCATATCGAAATTGGCAAGGTAAAAGTTTCAACCTGTAAAAGTAGAAGGTTGTCAAAATTTCAGTCCATTGCTCGTCCTAAAGTCAAAGACTTCTAGTCCTAAATACAAAGACTTCGGGATCATCAGCTCAACCAAACAGTGCAAGGTTAGCTCATTGGTCTTCTATAAAGCCCAAAGGTCTTATTCTATGTAACCAACTGACCAGCTGCACTGTGTTCATTGTCCTCAGACAAACATGATCGCATCAAGAAGAAAGAAGCCACTGCCAATTCACAGAATAGTGAATACCAGAATTAGCTCATAATACAATTAAATGGAAATATCAATGAATGATGAATCAATCGCCAAATTGTTTCGAATTAAACTGACAAACAGTTTCCCTCCGAAGGGGAAGAAACACTGCGAAATCACCAAATAATGGAAAGATCAATCAGTCATTGTACCAATAAAGGGTCAAACAAAAAGAAATGAACAAGGATCAATAGTGCATTTTAGGAATGATGTCTCCTCTGAAGAGCACTTCGCAGTGGCTGTCAACTGAGAAAGGAACGCATGAACAGTCATAGACACAAGATGAGACTGAAGGATGAGGACACGAGGGAGGGCTATTTCTAGGAAGGAGACACCGGGAAGTGGATCTGGATTGGATAGTGATCAGTTGTGGCACGTACACCTTGCAAATAAAGAACCATCATAGATCACACATCGGCTAAACTCCGGCCTCCAAAGGAATGAGAATTGTTTTTCGCATCAATCGGAAAATTATGGACCGAAGAACAAATTTCATTCAAACCAATAACTGCCTCGAGAGATGATAGAGCTTATCCAATTTCAGACAATGCCTGCAGAGAGCACCCCATGTCAAGTCTGTCAAATCCAGTAAAACTTTCAAGCTGTAATGGAAGCCTGGAAGGTTGTCAAAATTTCAGTCCATCGTTTGTCTTTAAGACAAAGGCTTCTAGATCACCAACCCAAAAAGCCCAAATGCCGTATTGTATGCCATTGCCAATTCACTGAATGCCAGAATCAACTCAAAATACAATTGAACTTGGAAATATCAATCAATGATGAATCAATCACCAATCGGAGGAGCGCAAAACCTAATCATGCCAACAACATGGCAGAGTCCCAGAGAGGTGAGGCGTGACCTTTGGAAAATAACATAGCATAAACAAAATCAGACCAATTTAACAATCGATGAAGAGACAAAATGAAAGAAGAGGATCAAGAGAGTGCATTGGGAATGATGTCTCCTCTGAAGAGTACTTCGTAGAGGCTGACAAACTGAGAGAGGAACGGATGCACAATCATAGACACCAGATGAAACGGAAGGATGAGGACACAAGGAAGGGACTATTTCTAGGAAGGAGACACCGGCTTTCGAAATTTAACAAGAATAAGATGTGGATATGGATTGGTTAGTGATCGGTTGGGACGTTTACGCCTTGCAAAGAAAGAAACACCGCAGATCATACATCAATCAAACAATGACCTCCCAACTAATGAGAATCAGTTTTCACATTAATCAGAAAATAATGGGACTGGAGAACAAATTCCATTTAAACCAATAAATGCCTCGAGTAACGATAGAGCTTATCCAATTTGAGATGATCATCAACTTGTGCAAGATCACCACTTGTCAAGTCTGGCAAGACTACAACCTGTGAAAGAATCAGGACTTGAAGATAATCAACTCACAAAGATAATACAAAGAAGAATAAATTCCAATCAAGACCAGTAAATTTGAGGCTGTCGCTTGGCCTAGGATGTGATTAAAGACCACTAGCTCATAATCTCAATTACAAATAAGAAAGCAACGGATCATCAGTCCTCCCAAAAATCTAAACATCCGCGTTTTATCAATAAGCCACTCCCTCTTCATTTATTATTAGATAAATGCTTGAAGAGCATTCTTTGATGTTTTTTCAACTTTAAAAAAATTACAATTTTTGAGTCATTGACTATAATTGTGCACATAGTGACGTATATGATATTTTTGATTTAATTGCTCAAACAGTATACTCATACCCATCAATGCGTGTGTGTGTATAGTTTTATTATTTTGTCTCTAAGAAGTATGCATTTACTATGGTAAATTTAAGTATCTCATTTCTGGCCAAAAAAGGAATACATAAATGAGAAGTGGAAGGCAAATTAGAAACTGATGCTTCTGCAGCAAGAAAGAACATCACTGATAGTAAACACTGCATATCCAACTTGGCCAGGTAAAGTATTGCCTTGACCAAAATCTTGATCTGCGAAGGAAAGAGAACTAGATCTGACCTTTCTGATTACCTACCAATAACAGATGTAAACGACAAGTTCCATTCAAACCAATAACAGCCTAAAATCCAAGGAGCAACAGCTCATCCAATTTCAAACAATTATCAACTCAGCCCACAGAAAACGAAACAGATCACCAGCCGTCAAATCCAGTAAAACTTTCAAGCTGTAAAAGAAGTCTAGAAGGTTGCCATAATGTCAGTCCGTCATTTGCCCTGAAGAAAAAGGCTTCTAGATCAACCACCCAGTGCAAGGTAGATTACTAGTTCTCCAGAAAGCCCAAATGACATATTCAATTTGACCAATTGACCAGTAGCATTATACTCATTGTCCTCAGACAACATCCTCAGACAAAATGATCGCTTCAAGAAGAAATAAGCCACTGCCAATTCATGGAATAGTGTACCAGAATCAGCTCATTACACAATTGAAAGATAGTGTGAATGAAAATCCAAGACCACTACTCATCTGGCAACAAGAATTTAGATCTCCATTAAATATAGATCATGGGCCAAGGACATCACTTCCAAGGATTAGCACATCACACCCTGACCAAAATGTGACCAAAATGTTAACAAGTGCTATATGCATATTATGCTTGCTTTTTTGACAACCACAGCTATCTTACTTTGTGCTAAAATACAAAGGTGCACAATTTGCTCAACAAAGTGAACAACTGACCAGACAAAGAAATATGTTCAAGAATCCAAAAATACAAGCGGATACAAGCACCATACATCCTGCAGAAGGAACAATTCTTTGCGAACATTCAAAACAGATTTTTTTTTTTTTTCAGGTCAAGTTCAACATTGGGTGATAGTTCATACAACATATGAACCCTACCTAAAGCAACATGTCCACGCTATCTCATTGAAAGAGGGAGCTTAAAAAGAGTACAAAAACATTCAAACCATCCACTCCATGTGTCCCCGCGAGCATATATTACCAAGCATCCTTGCAGTTATAGGTTTAAAGGTGCAAACTAGAGCCACCTTCCGCCAAAAGTGATGATAAGAGAATACGAGTTTTGGAGAGAATGAGGGGTGAATCCATCTAGAGGATCGAGCCAACTTGTGGCCAAGTAACTCTCCATTTCAACACACAAGCAATATAGAGATAATTTATCAGGCATTATATCAACTGGAGATTCGATATAAAGAGCATCCCCAAAAGAGAGCTTCTACAAATAGGAAGACAACTATATGTTCATCGCATCACCTCTAATCCTCGAAAATAAAATATCACAAACCACATCTTTGCAGAGTTCATGTATTAACAAGCATCCCTATAGAAAGATCCAGGCATCACTCATCACCCGAATCCACAAATAAAAACAAGAATTCAGTAGCTCGACTAAATAGAATTGCGTTAGATACTCTCCTTTTGCAAGTACGTCCAACAGAGGCCATCCAATGACAATCAAAGATCTTATGTCGAACTTCAAACCCTAAAAGCATAGTCAAGCTAGTTCTCGCACACCCTATCATAAAAGCATGGCCAAAATATAAATTGATTAGGGGCTGACCCATATACAGATAGAGTGAAGAGAATAAAAGAACCCCCAATCCAAGAATTGGGAGCTTATCCAATTTCAAACAAAGTCTGGACTCCGCAATTCATCAACTCGGCTAGACAAAAAAGGCAATAGATCATCACTTATAAAATCTGGCAAAACTCCAACATATAATAAGATATAAGAAAATTATCATCTTTCCACTCCAAGGGAATCAATTAAGGAATATGATGTTCAATAAAAACACAAGTGCCTACACAGCAAGAGTAGATCAAAATTTCAGTTCTTCACCCAGTCCTGAAGATGATCAACCAAAGATAGATCTGAATAGATCTTTGAACTCGAAAAAAGCTCAGTTATTCTAAGCAATGATCGACCAACCTAGTCATATGTACCATTCCTTAGACAACATCCTCAATCAAAGAGATTGCTCCATGAGAAAAGAAGCTACTACCAATCCGCTGGATTATAAATTCAAAAACAGCTCTAAAACAACAAAAGGATGGATCAATCAACATCCCCAATTAAAGAGATCGGTCAGCGAGAAAAGAAGCTACTACCAATCCACGGGATCATAAATATAGGCATAGCTCTAAAACAACAAAAGAAAGGATCATATCCACAATAAATGATCAAAGGAGGACCGTTAACACTAAGGATTCACGTGACCACTCCTCAACAACCATCAAAGCATAGATATCACCTGGTAAATGAAAAAGTTCCACGGAAGGTTCTGTACCAAAAGAAACACATCTATCATACAGAATGAAAGCCTAAGCTAACTAAATTGTGTGACGCTAGTATTCAGGGAAAAAAGAAAAAAGAAAAGAAAGGCCGGACGAATAAATTGCACATAATTTACCAGCAATAGATTTAGTGATTGTAGCGTGCATTACAGGAACAAAAAGAAACAAGCCCGAACTTAGTGGATCTCAAGCATTCCAGACTCAAACAATCCCTACAATGGAAGATAGTCAATGATAATTCATCTTCCAAAAACAACAAAAGCCAATAGAAGCTCAAAGAAAGAAGAGCTTGTTAAATGAAATCTAGGATGAACCATCACATATTGAAGACGGTCCACATCGAACCAGAAGAGGCTTGCATCCAAGGAAAGAGAACTTGGCCCTAATCACCTCACCATAAACAAAAAAAAAAAAGCAGAAGCAGGAAACAAACTTCATTGAAACCAATAACTGCCTGGAATCCACAAAGTGGCTGTTTGTCTAATTTCAAATGATTGTCAACTTAGCCCTACATAAGAACGCATAGAACACCACTTCTCAAACCCGGGAAAACTTCAACCTGTAGAGGAATTAGAACTTGATAATGATTAAGCTCACTGCACCCTGCAGATAATCAAAACTACAAAATGCCTAGAAATCTTCAAAATTTCAGTCCATCACCTGTCCTGAAGATGTGATAAGAGACTACTACTTCAGAACTCATGCCAACAGAGACTGCATGATAGATCATCACTCTTCCAAGAAGCCCAGGTGCCTTATTCTAAGTAAACCGACCAGCTTCAATCTATGTTTTTATCATCATTAGACAACATGCTGAAGAGATCGCTCCAAGAGGAAAGATGCAACTGCCAAGTCACCGAAATGCATACTGATCTTGATAAACGATTAAATGGAAAGATCAATCTTTGATGAACCATCCAACAACATCGCTATACATACTATACCTTAGGGAAAGTTTTGGCAAAAGGTAAATGTTACCGCAAAAAACAGTGTGAAAAACAAATATTTTTTCAGGAAAAGAACATATCCTGCAAGGTTTCAGATAACATAGAGAAAAAAGAGGCAATAGGTCGCATGAATAGGAAATTACCATCCAGACAACATCAATCTCATCAAATATTAACACAGGAAACCTGACAAAAAATTCTTCAGATAAACCAAATTTCACACCTATTGAGACAAAATTCAAGCAGACATACACTCCAAGTCAAAAAAAAAAAAAATGCATATGCAAGAGACGTATTTCCCAATGAATGTGTGACAACATACGTTGAACCCAAAAAAGTCCATGATAAATAACATGCAGGATAGTTCCATCAAAGAAAAAGGTAAGACATACAAATCAAAAGTTTCCAATCCAATCCCAAAGAAAAAGTAGGCTCTAATATGCCAAATAACAACAGATATCAGCTATCATCATCCATTAACAAATAGAAACAAAATAAGAAAGACTAAGAATGCAAATTGTGATAGATATATGATGTACATCATTTCCAGATAAGATATTACCAGTATGCCCTGAAGTAAAACCAATTCTATTAGCAATAAACCTTCAAAGTCCCAAGAACCAAAGAAAATCTACAATTTAGATATCTATATGGCCATTCACTAAGTCCAACAACTCAATGAACCACCGGCATGGAAAGAACACAAAATGACCTCTTGCTCTGTACCAAAAGAAAACACAGAAGTTGTGGGAAAAGAAAGGCGAAGCAAACTAGGTAATGCCTGGAACCAATTCCATTAGTCCTCCAAAAAGCCCAAATGTGGTATTCTATGCAACCAACTGATCACTTGCATTGTTTTTATTGCCCTACAACATCCTTAGACAAAATGATCACTCCAAGAAGAAAGAAGCCACTGCCAATTCACAGAATAGCGAATCGTAATAGATATCTGAAGTATGCCATTCCAAATAAGAAGACACCAGTATGCACCGAGTAGAAGCAATTCCGTTAGCAGTAAGCATTCAGTCGGATAACCAATGGCCATTGACAGATTCCAACCAACTCAAACAGCCTCTCGCATGTAAAGAGCAGAAGAAAACCTCTTGTTGTAAACTAAAAGAAAACACAAAAGTCATGTAAAAAGAAAGGTGAAGCTAGGTAGGCAGTTCCTGGAGCTAGTCCCATGATAGGGAAGAAGAGCATGACGTATACATCATACATATGCTATCTCCACGATTTACCAGAGACCCAATTAGTGATCTCAGCACACATATAAGGGAAGGGAAATGAGATTAACTTGTGTGGACCTTTCCAGACAAGAAAGAACTTTGAAATAACAGCTTGTCCTAATTGATGATGCTTACGTAAAAAGAAAGAACGATTACTGATCCAAGACACTCCATATTGAACTTGATGAGGCAAACTATTGCCCTGACCAAACTCTGACCTGCAAAAGAAAGAGAACATCTTATCATTCCTCCTTAACTAGAAGATAGCGGAAATGGAAGAAAAATTATGAATTGATGCTTATGCAGAATGGAAGAACACATCACTTATCACAGAGACTCCATATCGAACTTGGCCATGCAAAGTATTGCCTCGACCAAACTCTGATCTGCGGAAGGAAGAGAACTAGATCTGATCTTTGAAATTAACTCAGAATAACAGAAGTGAAGGACAAGTTCCATTCAAACCAATGACTGCCTAAAGTCCAGGGGAGGAGGAGCTTCTCTAATTCCAAACAATTATAACCTCAGCCCCACAGAGAGCGCTACAGATCACCAACTGTCGAATCCTGTAAAATAAGCATAGAAGGTTGTCAAAATTTCAGTGCATCGCTTGTCCTAAAGATTGAATGTCTTGTTCTATGGAACAACTGATCAGTAGCATTGTGCTCATGGTCCTCAGACAAACATGATCATTCCAAGAAGAAAGAAGCCACTGCCAATTCACGGAATAGTGAATATTAGGATTGGCTCATAATACAATTAAATGGAAAGATCGATCAATGATGAATCAATCACCAATTAGAGGAGCACAAACCCTAACAGTATCCATAACACATGGCAGACTCCCAGAGAGGCGAGAGTAACCTTCAGAAAATTAGCATACAAATCATACAGATTTAACAATCAATCAAAGAAGGATCAAGAGTATTTAGGGAATGATGTCTCCTCTGAAGAGTACTTCGCAGAGGCTGTCAACGAGAAGGGAACACATGCACAATCATAGACGCAAGATGAGACTGAAGGATGAGGGCACAAGGGAGGGCTATTTCTAGGAAGGAAACACTGGCAAGCAGATCTGGATTGGATAGCGATTCGTTGTGGCACGTAAACCCTGCAAAGAAAGAACCATTACAGATCACAAGTCCACCAAACTCTGAACTCCAAAGGAATAAAAGTGGCGAGACAAATAAATTGTACTTGCAATATCTCCATGATTTACCAGCAATCAATTTCGTGATTGCAGTATCCATTGCAAGGACAAATAGAAACAAGCCAAAACTTTGTCGATCTCAAGCTTTCCAGACTTATAAACAATCCCTAGAATGGAAGATAGTCAATGAATATCCATTTTCCAAAAACAACAAAAGCCAATAGAAGCTCAAAGAAAGAAGAGCTTGTTAAATGAAATGTAGAAAGAACCATTATTGATTGAAGACAGCCCACATCAAACCAGAAGAGGCTTGCATCAAAGGAAAGAGAGCTAGGCCCTGATTGTCTCACCATAAATGGAAAAAAGCAGAAGTGGCAAACAAACTTCATTCAGACCAATAACTGCCTAGAATCCACAAAGCAAATTGTTTGTCCAATTTCAAACTATCATCAATTCAGCCCTACAAAAGAATGCAATAGTTCACCACTTCTCAAAACCAGCAAAACTTCAACCAGAACTCCACAATTTTTATCTCACTGCTCCCCAAAGATAATCAACTGAAGACAAACTTAAATCAAAACTACAAATGCCTAGAAATTTTCAAAATTTCAGTCCATCCCCACCCCGAAGATGTGATCGAGACTACTTGAACTCAAGTGAAATTACCAGCAAGGAGTGCGCCAAATGCTAAATATCCAGCCACAAGGCGAGTACTATCCTTACAATAACTATGAAATAATTGAAAGACTCCTGCAATTAGCACATCTTCTCCGTCCCAATCACATTCCATAGCTATTAAAATCCAAAAAGATATCATACCCATATAAAAAGCAATTTGTTTACACATTGCCCAGCTTAATGACGGTATTTTGTGATCAGAACCGGATAAAACCTCAGTCTGGACAACCATCTTCACCAGATTGAATTCACCATTATCTTAAAGCCGATGAAAGGTAGCAGAGATCCGTCAATCAATGGCAAGGCACCTTCAAAATTTCATTTTTATTCACCCCCACTAAAACTTTTGTTCATAAGGGGAAAGAACACTGGAAAATGAGAACCTGAAGCATCAAGTCGTGAGATATGCAGTTGGAAGTCCAATTAGGAGTCTTACAGAATAATGGGGAGAGAAACAAGCTTGAACTTGTGTGGACCTTTCCAGACAAGAAAGAACTCTGAAAGAAGAGCTTCCCCTATGATTTGATGCTTATGCAGCAAGAACAAACCAATACTGATCACAGACCATATCGAAATTGACAAGGTAAACTATTGCCTCGACCAAACTCTGACCTGCGTAAGGAAAGAGAACATATCTGATAGTTCCACCTTAACTAGAAGATAACAGAAATGGAAGACAAATTAGGAATTGATGTGTATGCGTATGCAGCAAGAAAGAACATCACTGATCCAAGACACTCCATATTGAACTTGGCCCCATAAAGTATTGCCACGACTTAACTCTGATCTGAAAAGGGAAGAAAACTATATCTGATCTTTCGGATTAACCAGAAGATAATAGAAGTAAAAGACATGTTTCATTCAAACCGAGAATTGCCTCGTGAAACCAAAGAGCTTATCCAATTTCAGACAATCATCAGATCGCGGCAAATCACCACTAGTCAAGTCCGCAAGACTCCAACCCGAGTGAGTCGACCGTACAATAATAAACTCGCCAGGATAAAAACTGAAAAACAAATTCCCATCAAACCTAGTGAATTTCGTCTATCGCCAGTCTTAGACATGATCAAAACTACTAATTCATCATCTCAACCCATAAAAAGGAAAGACAGCAAAAGGATCACCAGTCCTCCAAAAGCCAAACATCCAAGACACAAATTTTCATAGTATTCTTCGTCCTGACATCCTCACACAAGCAGTTTCACTCTAAGGGGAAAGAAACCACCTGTGAATTCACCGATAATGGAAAGGTTGATCAAATCATTGTATCAATAAAGGGTCAAAGGAAGAGCTAAATCAAACATTTCCCATAATGACAACCTCAGATGTCAAGAGACTATGATCCAAGAGGAAAGAAGCCACACTGCCAATTCACCAAACCTCAAGAATCCAAAATAGGCTGCTAAAACAACACAAGAAGCGAGAACTAGATCGACCTTTGGGATTCGAGAAAATAACATAAGTGAAGGAGAAGTTCCATTGAAACCAATAACGCCTAAAATCCAAGAAGCGAGAGCTCTTCCAATTCCAAACAATTTTCAACTAAGGCCCTCGAACGCAACGATCACCACTGTCAAATCCAAAGAAACTTTCAACCCGTAAAAGTAGAAGGTTGTCAAAATTTCAGTCCATTGCTCGTCCTAAAGTCAAAGACTTCTAGTCCTAAATACAAAGACTTCGGGATCATCAGCTCAACCAAACAGTGCAAGGTTAGCTCATTGGTCTTCCATAAAGCCCAAAGGTCTTATTCTATGTAACCAACTGACCAGCTGCATTGTGTTCATTGTGCTCAGACAAACATGATGTCTCCAAGAAGAAAGAAGCCACTGCCAATTCACGGAATAGTGAATACCAGAATCAGCTCATAATACAATTAAATGGAAAGATCAATCAATGATGAATCAATCACCAAATTGTCTCGAATTAAACTGACAAACAGTTTCCCTTCGAAGGGGAAGAAACACTGCGAAATCACCAAATAATGGAAAGATCAATCAGTCATTGTATCAATAAAGGGTCAAACAAAAAGAAATGAACAAGGATCAATAGTGCATTTTGGGAATGATGTCTCCTCTGAAGAGCACTTTGCAGTGGCTGTCAACTGAGAAAGGAACGCATGCACAATCATAGACACAAGATGAGACTGAAGGATGAGGACACGAGGGAGGGCTATTTCTAGGAAGGAGACACTGGGAAGTGGATCTGGATTGGATAGTGATCTGTTGTGGCATGTACACCTTGCAAAGAAAGAACCATCATAGATCACACATCGGCCAAACTCCGGCCTCCAAAGGAACGAGAATTGTTTTCCACATCAATCGGAAAATTATGGACTGAAGAACAAATTTCATTCAAACCAATAACTGCCTCAAGAGAGGATAGAGCTTATCCAATTTCAGAGAGCACCCCATGTCAAGTCTGGCAAGACTCCAACCCGTGAGAGAACTCGCAAAGATTAAAAAAAACTGAAGAACAAATTTCCCATCAAACCCAAGAAATATGATTCCATCGGCGGGTCCCGACGTGATCAAAGACTAATAATTCATCCTCTCAACCGAGAAAAAAAAAGACATCAAAAGGATCACTAGTCCTCTAAAAGCCCAAACATCCTGGCATAATTCATAGTATTCATCATCCTTGACATCTTCAGACAAAACAGTTTCACTCCAAAGGAAAGAAACCACCGCAAATTCACCTAATAACGCATGATCAATCCATTGTATCAATAAAGGATCGAGAAACAAAAAGAAAGAACAAGGATCAATAGTGCATTTTGGTATGTCTCCTCTGAAGAGTACTTTGCAGAGGCTGTCAACTAAGAAAGGAACGCATGCACAATCATAGACACAAGATGAGACTGAAGGATGAGGACATGAGGGAGGGCTATTTCTGGGAAGGAGACACTGGGAAGCTGATCTGGATTGGATAGTGATCTGTTGTGGCACGTACACCTTGCAAAGAAAGAACCATCACAGATCACACGTCAGCCAAACTCTGAACTCCAAAGGAATGAGAATCGGCTTTCGCATCAATCGGAAAATTATGGGACTGGAGAACAGATTTCATTCAAACCAATAATCGCCTCGAAAGATGATAGAGATTATCCAATTTCAGACGATCATTAGCTTGTGGCAGAGCACCCTTGTCAAGTCTGGCAAAACTCCAACCTGTGACAGAACTCCCAAAGATAAAAAACTGAATAACGAATTTCCCATCAAACCCAGTAAATATCAGTCTTAAGACGTGATCAGAGACTACTAATTCATCATCTCAACTGAGAAAAAAATACGAAGACAGCAAAAGGGCCACCACTCCTCCAAAAAGCCCAAACATCCAAGACATAGTATTAACAGCATTCATCATCCTTGACATCCTCAGCAAACAGATTTGCGCGGGCGGAAAAAAAAGAAACCACAGCGAAGTCACCAAATAACAAAAAGATTCATCATCCACTGTATCAAGGGTCAAAGGAGGAGTTAAACCAAACACTTCCCATAACGACCTCCTTCAACGTCAAGAGATCACAATCCAAGAGGAAAGAAGCCACATTGCCAATTCGCCGAACAATGAGAATCAAAGGATCTCTGTGCAAGAGGGACAGATCTCTGCAACCAAACGACGCTTCACAAAATCAGACCGAAAAATCAATCGACACCATCAACAAAATCAATCAATCAAGAAAGGGAAACCAAAAAGGAACGATGGGGAGAGTTACCATCACCAAATCAGATGCAACGGCCAATCAACCGAAATGCATACTCATCATGATAAATAATTAAATGGAAAGATCAATCTATTGATAAACCATCCAACAAAATTGCTATACAAGTGAAACATTACATACTATACTTTAGGGAAATTTTTGGTAGAAAGTAAATGTTACTGCAAAAAACAGTGTGAAAAACAAATATTTTTTTGGAAAAGAACATTTCTTGCAAGTTCCAGATAACATAATAGAAAAAAAAAAGAGGCAATAGGTCGCACGAAAATAACATCTCAAGATAGGAAATTACCATCCGGACAAAGATCAATCTCATCAAATATTAACACAGGAAACCTCACAAAAGTTCTTCAAATAAACCAAATTTAACACCCATTGAGACAATATTCAAGCAGACATACACTCTAAGTCAAAAAAAAAAAAATGCATACGCAAGAGACGTATTTCCCAATGAATGGGCGACAAAGTACGTTGAACCCGAAAAAGTCCATGATAAATAACATGCAGGCTAGTTCCATCAAAGAAAAAGGTACGACATACAAATCAAAAGTTTTCCAATCCAATCCCGAAGAGAAAGGAGGCTCTAATCTGCCAAAAGAACGAAAGTGGTATCGCTACCATCATTAATTGACAAATAGAAACAAAATAAGAACAATTAAGAATGCAAATTGTCATAGATATCGATGTATGTCCAAAGTATGCCCTAAGTAAAAACGATTACATCGGCAACAATAAACCTTCAAAGTCCCAATAACCGAAGAAAACCTACAAATTAGACATTTACATGGCTATTCACTGAGTCCAGCAACTCAAATAACCTCTGACACAAAAAGAACACAAAATGACCTCGTGTTTTGTACTAAAAGAAAACATAGAAGTCGTGTGAAAAGAAAGGCGAAGCAAACCAGGTAATGCCCGGAGCCAGTTCCATGATAGGGAAGAAGAGCATGACACATACATCTTACATATGATATCTCCATGATTTACCAGAGATCCAATTAGTGATTGTAGCATACAGATAAGACCGAAGAGAAACGAGCTAAAAATTGTGTGGACCTTTCCAGACAAGAAAGAACTCTGACAAAAGAGCTTGTCCTATGAATTGATGCTTACGCAGCAAGAAAGAGCCATCACTGATCAGACACTCCATCTCGAAATTGATGAGGTAAAGTATAGCCACGAACAAATTATGACCTGTGAAGGAAAGAGAACATCTGATCATTCCACCTCAACTAGATGATAACAGCAGTGGAAGACAAATTAGAAATTGTTGCTCATGTAGCAAGAAAAAACATCACTGATCGTAGACACTCCATATCGAACTTGGCTACGTAAGGTATTGCCTTGACCAAACTCTGATCTCGCAAAGGGAGGAGAAATAGATCTGAACTTTCAGTTAACTAAGAAATAACAGAAGTAAAGGACATTCATTCAAACCAATAACTCGCCCAAAATGCGAGAAGCGGAGCTCATCCAATTTCAAAGAATTATCAACTCAGCCCTACGTAAACGCAACATCACCAGCTGTCAAATCAAGTATAACTTTCAAGCTGTAATGGAAAATGATATTGCCATAAATTAACAAGGTAATATTTCCATTTCTTCATCTAGAAGGTTGTCAAAATTTCAGTCCATCGTCTGTCTTTTGGTCCTTGGCACCCTTACACTCTCCCGCGAATTAGGTCCTTTTGAGTGTTTGTTTTGGTGGTGCCAGGCTTTTCTTGTATTTTGTGCAAAATCTTATCAATACAATTCTTACCTTTACCAAAAAAAAAAAAAAAAATTCAGTCCATCGTTTGTCTTTAAGACAAAGGCTTCTAGATCACCAACCCAAAAAGCCCAAATGTCGTATTGTATGCCATTGCCAATTCACTGAACGCCAGAATCAGCTCAAAATACAATTGAACTTAGAAATATCAATTAATGATGAATGAATCACCAATCGGAGGAGCGCAAAACCTAATCATGCCAACAACATGGCAGAGTCCCGGAGAGGCGAGGCGTGACCTTTGGAAAATAACATAGCATAAACAGAATCGACCAATTTAACAATCAATGAAGAGACAAAAGAAAGAAGAGGATCAAGAGCTCCGCATTGGGAATGATGTCTCCCGAAGAGTACTTCGTAGGCCGACAAACCGACAGAGGTATGCATGCACAATCATAGACACGAGATGAAACGGAAGGATGAGGACACGAGGGTGGGACTATTTCTAGGAAGGAGACACCGGCTTTTGAAATTTAATAAGAATAAGATGTGGATATGGATTGGTTAGTGATCGGTTGGGACGTGTACATTTGCAAAGAAAGAAACACCGCAGATCATACATCAATCAAACAATGACCTCCCAACTAATGAGAATCAAGTTTTCATTAATCAAAAATAATGGGACTGGAGAACAAATTCCATTTAAACCAATAAATGCCTCGAGTAACGATAGAGCTTATCCAATTTCAGATGATCATCAACTCATGCAAGATCACCACTTGTCAAGTCTAGCAAGACTCCAACCTGTGAAAGAATTAGGACTTGAAGATAATCGACTCACAAAGATAATAAAAAGAAGAACAAATCCCAATCAAGACCAGTAAATTTCAGCCTGTCGGCTGGTCTAAGATGTGATTAAAGACCACTAGCTCATAATCTCAATTAAAAATAAGAAAGCAATGGTTCATCAGTCCTCCCAAAAATCTAAGCATCCATGTTTTATCAAGAAGCCACTCCCTCTTCATTTATTATTAGATAAATGCTTTAAGAGCATTCTTCGATGTTTTTTCAACTTTTAAAAATTACAATTTCGAGTAATTGGCTATAATTGTGCACATAGTGAAATAAATGATATTCTTTATTTAATTGCTCAAACAAGATACTCATACCCATCAATGCGTGTGTGTGTGTGTGTATAGTTTTATTATTTTGTCCCTAAGAAGTATGCTTTTACTATGGTAAATTTAAGTATCTCATTTCTGGTCAAAAGGAATACATAAATGAAAA